>NW_026889690.1:0-128481 GCF_032173495.1 Musca vetustissima
CCGTTGTAAATATTTTTACCTCGATAAATAATTATGTTGTTGAAATTTGAGGAGCTTCGACTTCTCCTAATAATCTTCACTTTTCGACTAAGGCTATTATTTGGAAGCGGAATTTGATTTGTCCGCTGCAAACTTCATTGTATCGATTTATTGCTCGTCGAGGTTGTCAACCTCGGATAGTCATGTTGAATTTGTAGTTATAACACCCGGTCATCTTTTTGATAGAAGCTCCTTTAGTTGCTCCGCTTGATCCTCTTATTTTTGGACAACCGATATCGCTCGTGACTCGGTTTTAGAAAGTCAGTTTTGTATCATTTGAGGAATGAGTGTAAATTTCTGCAAAGGCATGTTCTAAAGGACGAATTAGTCGTGGTTCGGCACAGAATCTCCCTCCGACCTCGTGGAAGTTAGGTCGTGTAGAAAATGTTTACCCGGGTGTAGATGGAGACGTTCGAGTGGTAGATGTTCGTACGGCAAACGGCTTTGTAAAGCGGCCTATATCTTAGTTGGACATTCTGACCGACCAATCGTCGAAGGAAGAAAATTAAATTATCTGTTTTTCTCTTAGTAACATGGACGCTTCCAACATGTACACTATTGATCTGATCGCTGAAATCGATGATTTTTTGCAAAGTGGAGATCGTACCACTAGGTCGAAAAACCGCACAACTTCGGAAGTTTTGGATGAGTTGGTTCGTCCAATAGCTGCGGTCAAAATAACAGAGTCCTAGACGGAATCCGTAACTGCGGGTTCCAGTGCCAACGTCCGATTATCCGAACCCGTAACTGCGGGTTCGAATCGTGTTCACCCATCAGAATCCGTAACTGCGGGTTCTTCGTCGACAAGTTCGGTATCCACCAAATCCCATAACTGTGGGTGACTCGGTCGTTGTTCCACCATCGGAGTCCGTATCTGCGGGCTCCTCGAATTTAAATAGAAATTGTCGCGTTTGTAATCGCCGGCACTCGATTGGTACGTGTCGCGATTTTCTTGCGATGTCTGTCGAAGCGCGCATACACATCCTAACTGTCAACCGGGACTGTACACGCTGCCTAGCCAAATGGCATCAAGCCAAAGAATGCCACAGTCAAAAAACGTGTGTCAAATGCGGAGGAAGGCACAATACCCTTTTGCATTTGGAGTCTGTGGAGCAAGGGAACGTTACTAAAATGTCCGTCCGTTCCCGTCAAAACATAAGGTCTCGTCCGTACCCCAGTCCTAGGTCCGGTCCGAGATTGAGATCCGATTCAACATCGTCCGTAGATAATCGCCATGTTGCCAATTTTGTTGGTAATTCTCTCGGGTCATTACCCTTGCAACAGGTATCGACAATATCCCCCAGTCTTATCGTAAGACTTCAGCATGTCGGACCCTCGATTCCAATTCGTCCAGTATTGGATCCTTGTGGTAGGCAAAGCCTAATATGTGCCTCAATGGTGTTTGACCTGAGGCTTCCCACATCCAATATCGATGGGACCCTTTCTGTCGCATTTCGGTGACATCGACCCACGACCCATCTCAAACCCTCTCGGTCATGGCTCGGGTAACTGATTTACGACACGTTGTTACGCCGTTGGAAGCCATCTCTGAACGGACGAAAGAATCGTTTTTGGGTCTACCTCTCGCTGATCCGTGCTTTTTCAGGCCAGGCCGCGTGGCTTTAGTGTTTGGCCCGGAAATGTATGCCAAAATCGTCACCAATCGAGTGCAAGCGCTGCCGGGGCTTCCTGTAGCCCACTATACTATGTTTGGTTGGGTACTCTCTGGAGTATGCCACTCTTAATTCTTATCTATTAAATGTTCGTGTTTAATTTGGAAAAAAATAAATAAATGAAATTATTATGAATTGCTCACACTGCACTGCCCTACTATTTATTTGTACTTATAAATTAAGATATATATATTGTATAATTTTGAGTGTTACAACATTAATAATGTTGCAAGGGGGTCGCCAATGTTTAATTTAGAAAAACATATTGATTTCATTATCTTGGGCGTTTACACTTTTATTGTGTTTCAAAACGCATTGAATTCCATATTCGTTACAATCTTCATACTCCGTAATATTACAACATTGAAATGTCAAATGGCAGATTCTAACGAGTATGGAATTGGCGCCGACGCCACCTTCCTTTATTATTGTTGACACTCAAACACTCTCTTTTCGTTGGCCTACCAATCAACAGGTAATCTGTCACTCTATTTTTCCACTCTTCTATTTTTTTATAAATAAAGCAAATGCCTTTATTTTAATTTAAATCTAAAAACGTTCGTGTTTTTACTTCTTATTTTTTGCACGCAATTTCGGCGTCAACACTTATATTCACCCCCTTTTTGGGATAGTCCCCATATAACCCCCTTTTTATACCCTCCACCAAAGTATGGAGGGTATATTAATTTTGCCATTTCCGACCCTATAAAGTATATATATTCTTGATCAGGATAAAATTCTAAGACGATTTAGCCATGTGCGTCCGTCTGTCCGTCCGTTTGTTGTAATCACGCTATCTTCTGAAGGAGTTGAGATAGGGTGCTGAAATTTTGCATAGGTTTGTCTTTTGTCTGCAGGCAGGTCAAGTTCGAAGATGGGATATATCGGTCCACGTTCCAATTTTCGGAATTTTGCGGTTCCTGAGCGCGTTTTTCAGCCGAATATGCTGGAATTTGGTACGTTGGATTCTTATTGGGTACTAAATGGCTCCACAAAAATTATAAATATAGGTCCACTTTTTCTGGTACCCCCATATAACGGTAATTTTCAGTATTTTGGGGATGTTGGTCGTATTTTTCCACCGAATTGGCTGCAATTTATTATTTTGAGTTGTTAATAGGTACTGTTTAAGTTTGATACATTGGCCTACAACTTCCTCGGCTCAGTCGATCACGGTCAATCAGCATGATTGACAGCTCGGGTATTGCCTCTGCACGTTCCCTCTGCGGACACCGCAGAGCGTATATACCAAAGGGCAACGGTTGTTGTTGGTTTGCTCCCCTTGCTCGACACTCTCTCACTGGAATATGTGTATGTAGTTGTAGCTGCACCAATACAAATATCATTAAGATTCCGTTAGAACTAACAGGCCTCTGACGCCACCACACCAAATTACATAAGGTAATTTATTTGTTGTTGAAAAGAAGCACCAATAAAGCCAATAAATTAGAATATTAACTTCTAACCCTTGTGTTTTATTTTCTTGTTATTTCTTCTTTTTCTTTATATTTACACCATCACACGCGTATCTCCACTTACACCAATAACTGCTTGGGAGCTCTCGTTGTCGCTTCACCCCTCTCCCTCGAATTGATTATTTGCACACCCTCACCATCACCACGGCGAGGAGTTGAGCAAGTCCCTCGCCTAAACATTTAGTCGCATCGAGTCGTATAGTAGCCAATTGCCTAATTGTTGTTGTTTCCACGCGGAGAAATCATTATCGGATCACCTCTCATAGGAAATAATCTCATCAGTGAGCTACCGCGAGTGTTAGTATTTTTCGTTTGTTTTCGAATTCACGTTTTAATTGAGCATAAGTCAATATTCAATCACCCTACGCGTGTGTTACTGCTACATCATATACAGTCCACTTTAATCGTTGCACATACCTTTGTATTGGATGTACATTCGTTGTTACGAAATTTACATTTCGTTTGGGTGTACTGATCACCCTACGTCGCGGTGGTCATACAAAACCTTTCCGTATTGTTGTTATTATCACTTGTCTGCTAAATTGCTCCCTTCTCCTTTATACGGAGAAAATTTGCAGTGATACATATTTACACTAACAATGCAAATTGTTCCCAACGATGGGTTGTTAAAATATAAAAAATCTCCGCTCTATATACTGTTCGTTTGGTTATTTGTTGCTGTTCCCCTCTCACCAACCAAACACACTAGCTTTTTTTGTAATCTCTTAAGACTACTTCTCCCTTGAAAATTTTCTAAATTGTAATAACAACACAACCATAATTTGTCGAGAACGCACTTTGGTCGTTTGGTTTATTTGTTGTTAAAATTCTCACCAACCAAACGAATTCGTCGTGTTGTTATCACAACTCGTTTTTTCTAACAAGCAGAGTTAAATTTTGTACTATTTGAAATAACAACATTTACATCTCTTCACTCACCTATTACTTGAAAACAATAACAACAATCATAACCCAACAGTCCACTGTCTTGTTGTTTGGTTTATTTGTTACTTACTCCACCACCAACCTAACAATCCTGTACTGATCGATTCTCACATAATAATTTACACTGTCATATTGCAATAACAACACACGTGCATTCCGCGCGTTTTTTTAGCGTCACCTTGGTATAACAGAAAATATACCAACAATTGTTGTTGGCTCCAACTCTCACTGATGGATCGTTTTTCGCGTCGTGTGTTGTGTGTGATATTCGTTATTCACCACACTATTTGATATTTTTGGCCATTTGTACCCTACAGTCGGCAACTATTGCACTCTTTTGGAGCATATTTAGCACATGGAAAAATATTAATTTTTCCAATATTTCTTCATTGTTTTTGATCATTTATTCAATATTTTTGAACATTTGAGTACTTCTTGTACGGTTTTCGAAACTTTTAGTCACCTGCACCCTACATCTGGCACATTTGTGCAAAATTCACTGCTTTTTCATCAAAATTTAGTGGAATTATTTGCTTTAAATTTTAGTTTCTGCCAATTGTACGCAATTATTACTGGAAAGTATTCTGTTGTCGCAGTACTTTTGAACATATACACCCTACATTTGCGTTCGCCTCCTCAAATACACCCTACATTTGGTAGAATTTTGCTAAATTTGAGGATATTTTGAAAAAATTGCTTTTTGTGGTCTTCATAAAATATTTTTGTCATTTTTTGGCTATTTGTCAACATTCTTGGAGGCTTTTGTTGTATTCGTTTATTTTGGTTGAGCTATAGAAACCTTTGCTGAATTTTTGATTTTTAGTTGCGGGTTTTCACATTTCAATAACAAAATGTCGATAACTCATCTAACTCGTTTCATTAGAGGCACTGAGATTGTTCTCAAAAGTGTAGCATCGTTTGAAAATGTACAAAAATCTACCTATTCTGTCTGCAACCTTGAAATTCGTAGTTCAGAAATTCGAAGGTTGTGGAATAAAGTCCGGTGCACTTATGATAAGTGCAAAACCTACCTCACGACATCCGCGACTGCCCAGAATGAGAGTATAGATGTCGTTGAGGAGAAATACAATAGTGCATTCTTTGCATATATTTGGTGTTTGTCCACCATAAATCGGCATCTCGGTCTCCTTAAATTACAAGTTAATGATAATAGTTCTCCTACTATAGCTCCTGTAATTTCACCGCCTCTACCACATTGTAATGACTCCACTTCACCTTCCGGATTGCTTTCGAGCAATCCGTCGATTCGGGTTCTGTGCAGTCGACTACCTCTCTCTCGTTGCTCCTGAAATTCAATCTTCTAACACCTCCAATAGCTACACTTGTCCCCTGTCCATAATCATAGTTTTGTTGTCCCACCTATCGACATTGAAGTTTTTGCTGGGGATTTCATATCTTGGCCCACTTTCCGGGATCTCTTCACCACCCTTTTTATAAACAATTGTCGTTTATCGGATATTGAACGTCTATGTCATCTAGTACAGAAGATCACCGGTGAGGCTCGTGAAATCGTTTCCCGACACATATGACAATAAGCGTATTGCCGTAAATTCACACTTGAAAATGATGTTTGAAATCCCCTCCTTAGAATGTCAGTCTATGACGTCACCACGGATCATTGGGATCCAATTGTTGTTTTTATTTGTTTGCAGCGGTTGCCAAAAATGACTTTAACTCTGTGGGAGCAAAGTGTCAAAAATAAATCGTCGTTGTCTTCTTGGAAAAAATTGGATGCTTTGCTCATAGAGAGGAAACAAACCTTGATCTGCCTTGAACACATCCTCCCCTCCAAAAATAAGTTGTTGCTAAAGAAAATGTCTTCCCCTATCTCCTCTAAAAAGTTGTCACCTTACAATATTGTTTCACCTAGATCGTCTAATACCTTGTTGTCGGTACATCATTCCAAGCGTGTTACCTCTCCTCGATCTATAATTTCGTCGTCAACTCCCTGCACCCAAGTTAATAAAAGTTTCGTTTATGGACAAATTTTTGATAGTAAAGAAAAATAAGTGTTGTATAAACTGTCTCGTGACCATGCAGTCAAAAACTGCAAAGCAAATATATTTGAAATTTGCGTAATCAGAGGCACCACAGCCTTCTTCACCGGCCACAAGTAAATAAAGTTGTTTCATCTCTGAAAACTCCTCCGACTTTTACCAAAGTCAGAAGTCGAGGGAATAAAAAAACCGAGGAAAATAAAAAACCCTTCTCCGGCTTTTACCAACGTCAAAAGTCGAGCATATAAATCGTCTCACCCGTCTTCATATAAAAAAGTTGTTCATCCACACATACCTATTACCATCCAACATAGTAATGTGCACTTGGGAACGGTTGTTGTTAATATTGTTCATAATGGTAAAACGCATCCTGATCGTGCCATTATAGATCCATCTTCTCAGGTATCTATTTTTAGCAATAAACTAAAATATACAAGAAAAAATATAAGAATTCGTCTAGAATTGTTGAAGCAAAGGCATACATCCGGCCTAATGTTAATGGGAACTTGTTCTCACCTCCAAATTTGTCGAAATTGAAATCTAAAACTTCTTTTGATTTAGCAGACACCTTTGATGGCATCGGGCCTACAACTTCCTGAGCTCAGTCGATCACGGATGCTGATTGACAGCTCGGGTATTGCTTATGCACGTTCCCTCTGCGGACACCGCAGAGCGTATATACCAAAGGGCAACGGTTGTTGTTGGTTTGCTCCCCTTTCTCGACACTCTCTCACTGGAATATGTGTGTGTAGTTGTAGCTGCACCAATACAAAGATCATTAAGATCCCAATGATCCTCTGCGATTATTAATACCCTCTGCGATCCACGTGAACCTCTGCGTTCACTCACTTTCTAACTAACCGTCTAATCGAGCTAACGTCTATGCGTTAGAACTAACAGGCCTCTGACGCCGCCACACCAAATTACATAAGGTAATTTATTTGTCGTTGAAAAAAAGCACCAATAAAGCCAAGAAGTTATAATATTAACTAATAATCATTGTGTTTTATTTTCTTGTTATATCTTATTTTTCTTTCTATCTACACCATCACACGCGTATCACCACTAACTGCTTGGGAGCTCTCGTTGTCGCTTCACCCCGCTCCCTCGAGTTAATTATTTGCACACCCCCACCATCACCAAGGCGAGGAGTTGAGCAAGTTCCTCGCCTAAATCTCTCCACAAAAAGTTATAAATATAGGTCCATTTTTTCGGATATCCCCCATATAAGGGAACCCCCCAATTTTCGGTATTTTGGCGTTCTTGAGCGCACTTTTGAACCGAATTCGCTGCAATTTGGTATTTTGTAGTCGTTTATGGTAACAAATCTCCCTACCAACAAATTTTAATATTCGCCTCCTTTTAGGGGTCGTCATTTCATCTGCGGAAAATACAAAAAATAGAACATAAGGTTCGATATTTAACCTTATATATTCATATATATATATATATATATATGAAATTTAACCCGCATTTAGGCCTAGCCCCTGTGTGGGAGGTACCAGAAGGAGTAGACCGATATTCCCCATGTTCGAACTTGAATAAAACAACATTTTTTGAAACAAATTTGTTCCAAAGAAACATGGGGTCTAGGACAATATTTAGAACCATACTCGGTTTGTAGACATGTCGGTATAGGTAAAATTTTTGATATGTTCCCAATATTTTTATTTCAAGTACCTGTCAGTATATCTATGGTGGAGGGTGTCCAAAGTTCGGCCCGGCCGAACATAACACTTTTTCACTTGTTTAGTATTGCCTTCTTCTTTCTTGCAGTACTTTAGCAAGGCTGTTTTGAAGAAACTTATCAAAACACACACATCACACACATTTAATATCCCGGGTTTCGGCACCAAAATGTTAACCTTTATTATAAGGTTAGTTATTTGATTTTTAATTATAAAATTAATTTATTTATAATTTTTTAAAATGTTTTTATTTTTAATTTATTTAGGGATTCCTGGACGGCGACAAGAAATCAGACGCGTATCGTTGGCGGTATAATTCACAACAACAAAAGATTTATTTCAGTTTCTTTCTACTTCTGTATTCTTATACACCTAACTTAATTGTAATTTTACATATTTTAAATACTAATTATTACAACTAAGAAATTCATATTGTGTTTACATATTACATTCATTCAATTAATTCGAATTCAAAATTAAATTAAATAAAAAGAAATCAAGAAAAATAAATAATAATTATATAATAATAAATAATAATTATAGAACTGAACCAAAGGAAAAATTAATTAATTAAATAAATTTTAAGCAAATAAAAATTAAAGAAGAATATAAATCTGCTCCAACAGTATCCTTGTGAACAATTATCTCAAGTTGCTTTTTGATCTTCCCGCACTAGTAAAAGAATCTCTCATTGGCCTCAAAACTCTTCAACGTGGAATGAAAAGTTGTATTTCCGCCATGTATGTTTACTATATAGTAACGGATCATTCGGATCCAATTCTAGTTTTCATTTGTCTACAACGTTTACCAAAACTAACAGTAACAGAAAATTGAATTCGCCATTTAGTAGTTCAAGTTTCAAACCATAGTCGCCTACTTTCAAACCACAATCGCCTAGTTTCAAACTACAGTCGCCTAGTTCCACACCACAATCGCCTAATTGCACCTCCAAATAGTTCTATCGCACTTGGGTGATGTGCCCCAAGAAGAGCCATCATCTAGGAGTCTGCTCTCGATTTGTAAAACTTTCGTTTGAGAAATGATTCTCATTGGTAAAAAAGCATGGTCTTTGCATCAACTTTCTATCTCATGGACACCAAGTTAAAAACTGCAATAGTAATCACAATTGCTCGATTTGCAAAAAAAGACATCACACGCTACTGCACCGTTCAAAAAACATAAAGTTGTCAAATTCGTCTAATATTTTGCCCAAATCTCGCTCCGCTTCTAGTTTTATCACTCCCATTCGAAGTTCTCATGTTAAATTGGACAATCGGCAAGTTCTGCACACCACTCAAAACAGAAATGTGCTTTTGGGAACTGCCGTTGTAAATGTTGTACATAATCGAAAAAATTATGCCGTTCGGGCTATTATAGATCCCTCGTCGCAAGTCTCGACAAAGAGACTACAACAAACTATTGGAATTAATTCTCGCTTTACAAAAGCTACTCTATCTGGAGTAAATAATTCTACAACTAGCACTTCTAAAGAAATTTGTTCTTTGAAGGTATCCCCGCTCAAAAACTCGAGTAGTATTTTATACAGAAACGTGTTGGTCCTGCCACATATTTCTCAAAAATTATTGTCGTTGTGGTCTATCCCGAATCTGCGTAGTAATTTATCACACATAGATTTTGCTGTCACCTCCAATAATAAAGATATAGGCTTGTTATTGGGCGCAGATTTATACTCTAAAGTGTTCTCGGTCCATTATTGTTCAAACTTTATATAAATGATTTAAAGAATATGAATTTTTTTGGTAAACTTGTGATGTATGCTGATGATGTGAGCCTATTTTACAAGTACATGGATGAGAAAAAGCTGCTGGTGCAAGTTGCATACGATTCATGCTTATTGGCAGAGTACGCCAGGCTAAATAAGTTGGTGCTAAATTCGTCAAAAACTAAATTTATTCGTTTTAGACCTCAAGTTGGTGGAGATGTTATGTCCGTTTACATAAATGGAGTCCCAGTTAATGAATCAAGCTCGATTAGATATATGGGTATAACTGTGAGCAATAATTTGATGTGGAATTCTCACACTGAAAATGTTAAAGCTAAAGTTTCTTCTGCAACAGGGATTCTACGGAAGTTTAATCGTTTGTTGAGTACAGGTAGCAAGCTATTGATATATCAAGCATTGATTCACTCCCATCTTACGTATCTACCAGGAATATATGCATATAAAAACAATAGACCGATAAAAGAACCACAACGAGCACAGAACACTGCATTAAAAATTGTTTTAAATCTACCAATGCGTTATTCTTCCCTGCAACTTTTTAGACCCAAACTCAAAACTATTCTGCGATAAGAGGATTATATATGCAGCAAATATTGACGTATGTTTTAAAGTCTACCAGGAACACAGGTGTAAGATCAATAGAGTTTGCCGGTAATTTTGAGAGAACTGCAAGAAATACGCGTTAATCAGACCAACTTCATGTTGTCAGGTGTCGTTTTGAGACCACTAAGCAGCGAATTGGTTTTGGTGAATACAACAAATTGCCGCTTGAAATAAGAAACTCAAATTCTATTTCTTCTTTTAAAACTAAATTGAAAAAAAATTGAAAAATTAAAAAGTAAAATGTATTAATGAATTGCAATAAAGAATAATAATAAAAAACATCACTTGCTTTCCCGCTTTCGTTGAATAAACATCTCTTGCTATCGTAGTTAACGCACGTTAAGGTAAAGTCGTGTTTCTCACGAAACCCATCTAGTTTACAATAAAGATTGAAAATAGTTACTAAACACTATTTCGTTTTTCTTTTCTTTATTTTTTGCGTTTTACTACTACTCGGTATGACGGCAGAATTTTGATCCGTTCGATCCGGATAAAAATGATCACTTTCGTTGTCGGATCATCAACCAATCAATTGTGACGTTGTTGCTAATCTCGGTCTTTTTCCTACTTGCTAAGGAGAAATACATCATACATCATATCCCCCTCACCAAACACAACACCTCATCATCACTAACTTATCAAATACATCATCCACAAACACCATATATAAAAAGGTACGTAGTTCAGTTTCTTCATACCGCGAGTGTTGTCGTAGTTTTACTTTCGATTTACAAAAACAAATAATCAATATTAAACTTTGTTAAATTTGTACGCTACGTCACGCACTGGTCGTCCTACAATTACTTTAACGCGCATTTCTAAATATACATTCCACTCTTTGTCGCATATTCTCGACATAATTTGTTTCCCAGTAATCTGTTGTGTAGTGCTTATTTGCGATTTCTCACTAAAGGGTACCTATACACTCCGCTTCCACAGCCACTAGTGAGAAAAAGCACTAGTAACAATACTCACTTTTCCTACTTTTCCTTATTATTCTCAAATTTACCAACATTGCACCATCTCTCGTACAACAATAATATTCTAAAATTCCACGCGCCTTTTGTAGTGTCGGTTTATTAACATTCGATCTACCAACAAATTATTTCTCTTCACAACTATAACTGTTCAATCGTTCGATCCCCAACACTCACTGTTGGTTCATTCTCGTTGTGTTGGTGATCGTGTGATATCAACAACAAATATGTTTCCCCTTCTATAGCATTGGAATTAACCACTTTAATTGGCCGCTCTTCGGAGCCCAATGGGGAAATCTCCCCTGCATATCTTCCAGAAGCCTCATTCGCCTAGTTCGGATTGTAGAGGAGAGTTTCACTCTCTTCTACTATATTTCCTGGAAGCCACATTCGCTTAGTTCGAATGCAGAGAGGAGCTTTCCGATGCTGTGGTCGTAGTTGTTGATCACGGCCTTGCTGTAGCTTTCTTGCCCATCGCAACATCACTTGCTTTCCCGCTTTCGTTGAATAAACATCTCTTGCTATCGTAGTTAACGCACGCTAAGGTAAAGTCGTGTTTCTCACGAAACCCATTTACTTTACAATATAAATTGAAAATATTTACTAAACACTATTTCGTTTTTCTTTTCTTTATTTGTTGCGTTTTACTACTACTCGGTATCACGCCAGCATTTTGGTCCGTTCGATCCGGATAAAAATTAGCATTTTCGTTGTCGGATCATCAACCAATAAATCGTGACGTTGTTGCTAATCTCGGTCTTTTTCCTACTTGCTAAAGAGAAATACATCATCTATCATATCCCCCTCACCAAACACAACACCTCATCATCACTAACTTATCAAATACATCATCCACAAACATCATACATAAAAAGGGACGTAGTTCAGTTTCTTTATATTAAGCATACCGCGAGTGTTGTCGTTTTTTTACTTTCGATTTACAGAAACAAATAATCAATATTCAATTTTGTTAAATTTGTTCGCTACGTCACGCACTGGTCGTCCTACAATTACCTTAACGCGCATTCCTAAATATACAGTCCACTCTTTGTCGCATATTCTCGACATAATTTGTATGCCAGTAATCTGTTGTGTAGTGCTTATTTGCGATTTTTCACTAAAGGCTACCTATACACTCCACGTCGACAGCCACTAGTGAGAAAAATCACTAACAACAAAACGAATACTCATCTTGCCCTTTTCCTTCTTTCCCTTATTATTCTCAAACCTACCAACATTGCACCATCTCTCGTACAACAATAATATTTTAATATTCCACGCGCCTTTTTGTAGTGTATGTTTATTAACATTCGATCTACCAACAAATTATTTCTCTTCACCACTATAACTGTTCAATCGTTCGATCCCCAATACTCACTGTTGGTTCATTCTCGTTGTGTAGTTGATCGTGTGATATCAACAACAAATATCATTCTCGCATTCCACCCGCCTTGTTTAGTGTGAGCCGATTAAAAAGAAACGTACCAACAAGTTCTTGCTCTCCCCACACATCTCGGTGGTTCGTTGTCGTTAGTCTGTTTGTAGTGCGTTAGCCGCTCACTCAACACTGCTTGTGTTTTATTCCCTTTTGTATGGTATTCGTTGTTCACCACAGTCGGTCCGTATGTTCATTTTTGGTAGTTTTGTACATTAACATCCTACAGCTGACAAACTATTTTCGATAGTTACTTGTTCAAATAAAGCAATACTTAGCAATTTCTCTCAATCTTTTTTGTTGTTTTCTTTTGAAGTATCGGTCTGATATAACAAATTTCGACCTCCAGAAATGCGGTAAGTGACCTGCATTTAAAGAATAGTTAAATATTTTTGTGAGTTGTAAAAATGTAAAATTAAATGTAGTGTCCCGAATAATTAATTTATATAAAATTAAAGTTCAACTACTAGCAATAAATATACTAGCACCATTTCCCTTCATTAAAAATTAAGAGCCATTAAACAGAAATTTTTTCGTTGGTGGTTTCGGCTTATAAATGTGGCATCTAGAGCGTCTGAAAATAACTGAAAAAACTTTTTTGTTGATTTTCTGAGCACATACAAGTTAAAAAAGTATGCAGAATTAAATACAGTATTCAGATTAGCTTTTCTAGTAAAATTAATGAAAATAAAAATACTCATATACCATCACACGATGTAGATGGTATAGGCTAGTATTGTGTGAACTTGATATGACAGACATGACAGATTATTTACAAACAATACATTCCAACCAAAAACAACTTGTTTACAAATTATAAAAGACAGACGGACGAACACACATTTCTAGATCCACTCAGCTGTCGCCATATGGCGATGGGTATATAGTTCATGCGATGTTTTTCATTTGAAAAGCGCAAATGTCCGTGCCAATAAATATTGTATTTTTCTAAATTGAATATCGGCCTTGTTCTTATTTTTATTTAGATATTAATAAAAAAGGAAAGTGATTTGTTTCATTTACCGAAAGAAATAAAAATAATGTTCTATTTACTTCCTTGATGTTTCGCCTGAATCGGTGCTCCAAATTGCTTCATTTGGTTATTGTGGGGATTTTGACCAAATGTTTTTTGCGGCAAAAACATCGTCCTTCGAGCCGGATACATAGTACGAGAAAATATTTTCATCCATTCTGATTGATTTTTTTCGAAAATCAGGTAAATAAATATCAGGTAATAAAATATTTGGTGAAAACAAATCAAATTTGTACCATTTTTCAAAAAATATTTATTATCCTATATAGTTTTTAGAAAGTATTGATCTCACAAAACGTAAAAAACGAATGCCAACACCATTTAAAGGTAGATACAGATAAATTTTCGGAAAACGATACATAAGGAACGTACCACTATGTAAGCCACTCATTTCACGGCCTTAGTGAACAAAAAAACATAAAACTGCTTTGACTCACCCTATGTTTACCCCAAATGGCATAAATATTTTTTGTTTTTGGCGAATTGGCACAAAGGACGGAAGAACATCTACACTTAATTTTTTGATGATATGAAATGTATAATTCGTATAAGATGATGTACTTTAATTATAAAATAAACAACATTTCAGATTTTTCCATTTGGTGCTTTGGTGCACATATAAAGTTTTAATAATTTAATATATTTTCATTGTTGCTTTTTGATGAACACTATACTTTAAATAAATCGTGATTAATCGTGATTCTCTGAATATGAAATTCCTCCAAATTAAAACTACATTGTGAAATATAGATTTTAATTTGCGTCTAGATCGCGTAATCCTCAAAATCATTTGATATGCATGTGGCGTCCACGAAGTAATGAAAGTTGCCTTCCAATCGATACGAATATTGTGAAATTCCATATGACGTTTAAAATGTAGTACACGTTGTATGTGTCCAACAACCCGTATAACGCGAATAATTTCAAAAAGTTCATATGCCTATAACGCACATCCTATTCCGTTGTACACCTTAAAACTCGCTCTATTATTGCGAGCAGCACTGGTTTGGCCAATGTTTTTAAAATTCAGTTTTCGCAAAAGCTCAAAATCCGTATCAGGTCATTTATCGAAAATCATTTCACTGCATTCGTGGCTTAGTCACAATAAAAAATAAATAAAAATAAAACATAGAAACCTGATTTGTTTAGCCATTTTTATACCCTCCACCCTAGTATGGAGTGACTGAACAGCAACTCCCTTTCAAAATGTCTATGGGCGTTTATCGATCTATTTTGTTTCTTTTTTGTTTGTTTATGCTTTCATTTAAGCTGGTGGGTCAATGTCTAGATTTGATTTTGTTTAACAAAACTATTTATATTTATAGCTTGTGGGAGTTTGTATTGTTTTCTTCTTTTTATACGAACAAAAAAATTACATTCACTTCCTATTTTATGCAGACAATTAAAAAAAATCAATGGCATTTTTTATTTTCAATACCTTCAGAAACAAATCAAAATGTTTATTCGTAGTTCCCCCCATACAATGAAACAAATGGTGAGTATATAAAACAAGAAACATTAAACATTCAATAGCATTAACATGATCATATAATTTCAGGGACTTTGAAAATTTTGTATTTTTTGTAATGTTTTATTTGACTTCTTTGTTTTGTTTTTGTGGTGTATTCAATAATCTTGATATTTTATGGTTAAATGTATTTGTCTGCTTTTCCACAGGCAGATTTTAATTTGGCAAATACTGAGTTTGTAGGCGAGAGAGGTGCGAGGAAGAAAAACCAAAATTTGCTTCTTCAGAATTTGGCGTACACGCAAATTCTGCTTTGCTCTGTTTGTTGAAAACAATTTTGTTGACATTTCCTTTTGAACCTATTCGCTTCACTGACACACAGCCGGATTTTGTTTACAAACCTGTTGTTTTAATTTGTGCAAGTGAAATTTAATTTTTAATATTTGCAATTTATATAAATAATATATAATAATATAATGCAAATTATATAAAAAATAAATAAAATATTAAAAAAATCTTTAAAATGACGTTTTTTTCTTTCTTTTGTACTTTGATTCGCAAATTTGGCAAAAATTTGGTAATGGAAAAGCAAGCGAAAATTTCAAAAGAGAAAACAAAAAATTTGCCAAATAAAAATCTGCCTGTGGAAAAGCAGACTTTTTAATATATTTTTACATGGTTTTGAATGTATTATAATTTTTTTAATATACGTCAACAAAAGCAAATGCATTTGCTTGCCTAACAAAATGACAACAGTCTTTAACAAAAGACTTAAGACACAAACGTTTTTTTCTTATCTTCTAAATAATAACAGTTGTAAAATGTTAATTTTCAGTTGTGGTCAATCGTTGAACAATAAATGTAGAAGGCATATTTGACCTAAAATATAACTTACTTACTTAGCTGGCTTGTTACAGAACGGTTGTTCCATAAGCCGAGCTTAAAAAAGATTTCCAAGCGCGTCGGTCTTGTGCGCAAATCCACCAATTTGGAAGACCACGTTCCAAGATGTTGTTTTCTACTTGGTCTTTCCATCTGATTCGTGGCCTTCCCTTTCTACGGGAACCATCAGTAGGATCATTTTTATATGCCTTTTGAGCTGGGGCATCTTCATTCATCCGCACAACATGGCCTAGCCACCGTAGTCGCTGCAGCTCAATACGACTGACTATGTCGATCTTCCGTAGATCTTTCGGAGAATTTTTCTCTCAAACACCCCAAGCGCTGCCTCATCTGCTTGCGCAAGTACCCATGCTTCTGATCCATATAATAGCACGGGTAGTATCAGCGTCCTGTAAAGTGTGAGTTTGGTCTGGCGAGAGGTGGCCTTGTTTCTAAACTGCTTACTTAGACCATAGTAGCATCTGTTGGCCATCACAATCCTTCTCCGAATTTCAAAACTGATATTATTCGTTTTATTTATGGCGGTACCAAGGTATATAAAGTCTTTAACTACCTCGAAGCTGTAGTTCTCAAGTTCCACAGTTGGTCCGAGTCTACTGGACGTCTTGCGCGTTGATACCATCAGCTTGGTCTTCTCGCCGTTTACTGCCAGACCCACTTTGGCAGACTCCTTTTCAATTTGTTCAAAGGTGGCTGTTACCGCTCGCAATGTTCGACCCATTATATCGATGTCATCGGCGTAGGCGAGTAACTGATGTTGTTTGGTGTACAGAGTGCCATTTCTGTTCACCTTTGCGTCTCGTATGACCTTTTCCAGTAGGATGTTAAAAAGATCACACGACAAACTGTCACCTTGTCTGAATCCTCGTTCGGTATTAAAGGGCTCCGATAGGTCCTTTCCTACTTTAACTGCTGACCTTGTGCCACTTAAAGTTATCCTGCATAGCCGTATTAATTTTGCAGGAATGCCGAACGCAGACATGGCTTTAAACACCTCTGAACGGATAGGGCTGTCGAATGCGGCTTTATAGTCGACAAATAGGTGGTATGTGTCGATGTGTTTTTCGTGGGTCTTTTCCAGGATTTGGCGCAGAGTGAAAATCTGGTCAATGGTGGATTTGCCAGGTCTGAAGCCGCATTGGTATGGTCCGATGATGTCATTGACCATTGGCTTCAATCGTTCACACTGCACACTAGATAGCACTTTATATGCGATGGGAAGGAGACTTATTCCTCTATAGTTGGCACATATCGTCTTGTCTCCTTTTTTGTGCACGGGACACAGGATGCTGAGGTTCCAATCATTGGGCATGCATTCATCTAGCCAAATTGTGTTAATCAGCTGGTGCATGGTCCTGACCAGCATCTGGCCACCAGTCTTGAATAGTTCGGCTGGTAACCCATCGGCTCCTGCTGCTTTGTTGTTCTTGAGCCGATTAATTGCTTGGCTAGGTGGTATACACTCTATACCATCATCTCTTATTGGTTCTGGGGTATCTTCTTCATCGCCACTATTTGATACTAGTAGTTTTTCGAAGTGCTCCTTCCAGATCCTCAACACTGTGTCTGTATCTGTCACCAGGTTTCCTTCTTCATCTCTACAGGAGGATGTGCCTGCACCAAAGCCTTCGGTTTGGTGTTTTACTCGTTGGTAAAATTTCCGGACTTCATTCTGACTCCTGTACATCTCGATTTGCTCACGCTCACGTTTTTCTTGTTCTTTCTTCTTTTTTCTGAAAACACGTTTCTCCTCTCTCCTTTTCTCCCGATAATTCTCCATCACGTTACGTGTTGCTACTGTCTGCAGGGTTGCCCTATACGCTGCGTTTTTCACATCAGTAGCATTACGACACTCCTGATCGTACCATGGGTTTCTTGGTGGTGGTTTTTGGTACCCAATTGTTCTTTTTGCTGCAGTTTGTAGGGAGTGGGCAATTCTTTGCCATTGTGCTTCTATGCTATTATCGGGACAAGAAGTGCTTTCTTCAAGCAGATGGGTAAGTTGCGCGGAGTAGGCCTCGGCTATCTGTTGTGTTTGCAGCTTTTCGACGTCGAGTTTCCGTGTTGTATTAGATCGCACCTTTGCTGCAACATTAAGACGGGTGCGTACCTTGGCTGCCACAAGGTAATGGTCCGAATCGATATTCGCTCCTCGGATCGATCGGACGTCTAAAACACTGGATGAATGCCTTCCGTCTATCACAACATGATCAATTTGATTTCTCGTTACTTGATCTGGAGAAATCCAGGTGGCCTTGTGTATATCGAGATGCTTGAATCTGGTGCTGCTAACTACCTTGTTTTTTGCTGCCGCGAAGTCAATCAACCTCATGCCGTTGTCGGATGTTTCTTCATGAAGGCTGAATTTTCCGACGGTGGGGCCAAAGATATTTTCCCTTCCGATTTTTGCATTAAAATCTCCTAGCAGAATTTTAATGTCATGGCCAGGGCAACGGTCATATGCTGTTTCTAGGCGCTCGTAAAATATGTCTTTGGTCTGTTCATCTTTTTCTTCAGTCGGAGCATGGGCGCATGGACGGATTATAGCAATTCGCTCATCTACTGGAGTGAATCTGGAGACAAGGTCTTTTATTCTCCTGTTAACCATAAATCCGCAGCCAAATTCATGTCTCGTTTCATGGCAGCTATAATACAGGGCGTAATCGTCTGATTTACTTACGCCTGTCCCTTTCCATCGCATTTCCCGTAAGGCAATAATATCGGCTTTGTACTTCTTGAGTATATCCGCCAAAGCGAACACTGCCCCTGTTCTGTACAACGTGCGCACATTCCAAGTGCAGATTCGCAGACGTGGTCCTTTATACGTTTGCGGGGGTCGTCAACATTAGGGGGGTTTGGTTTTCTTTTTCTTTGCTTTTTCATAGTAGGTTGGGTTTTCCGAGGGTGGGCAACTAACCCGACGCCTCAACCCATTTTTTTATAGTTCTTATGGGTGAACTCGCGGCACATGTTAGCTCACTATTTCATCGGGTGATGAGAATAGCTCCCCAGGTGGCACCGCGGGGAGGTCAGTGTCCACAATTGAGATGAAAGAGGGACCAAGATAAGCCTGGGCTTCGCCATGTTAAAGCCAATCAGAGCCGTTGCTTGGTATCTATCATCCCCTACGCCACCCACAGACTTCGGTTTGCACAAACAAAATTCGGTTCGCATTCGCTGCCCCCCAAGGCAGTCGAATCAAACAAACACCTAAAATATAACCTAGAAGATAAAAGCGTATGCTTTTGTATCGTTGTTAAGAAATAATGCAGAAATATGAAACGTGTATGTCAGAAATTATGTTATGCATGCATTTTATTCGAGTGTGAGAAACTATTTGATCTCAATTTTGATGTGTTCTCAATTAGTACTAATAAGGGGCATAGTTGTGGGAATTTAAACTGGAAGCTTTTAATTTGTGATGTTAAACAAAGTGAATATTATTGTTTAAATATTGTTTAGTACACAAACATAATTGAATTATTGAAATCTGTATTACCATTATAGAAGTGAAATTGTGCATAAGTTTTTATCCTACTACCTCATAAAAACCTATGATTGAATATTCAATTCTTAAAATCGACTTGGTACATATTTTTTGGAAAAAATTTAATTAGCCCGTAAGAAAAAAATTGGAATCATTTTGAAATGGTCGTATTCATTACTGGTGGAGTGGATACCCCTGCACGACTCTTTTAAATAACCTTTATCCCCGATTCAAGAATTTGTACACCAGAATATTTATACCCTACATCACATTGTCGTACAGAATACTATGACCTTGTACATATGTTTGTAACATGCAAAAGAAAAGGAGATAGCTTAATTACTGTTGGGTATATGTATAGAATCACTTTTTAAGTCGATTTATGCATTTCCTTCTGTCTGTCAATGTGTTATTGCAAGCAAAGTGCAGATCGCATTTATGATCCATATTGGATGAAATTTTTAAAGCTCATTTATTTGACCCATAGGCAATGCCTATTGAAATTGGTGACAATAGTTTCAGATTTAGGTATTGTTCTGATTTTATAATAGTGCGCTGAAGACCCATTATATCTCCGATTTTCGCTATACCGTAATAGTACCTCTTTATTTAAGAGAACCCCCGAACTGGGATTATTTACTTCGTTCAAAAAATAGCGGAAATAGGAAAATAAGTTTTGGAAAACTGCCTATTTTCGACCAAAAACCAAGCTGGAAAATAGGGAAGATTTTCATCTATTGAATTTTTCCTAGTTCATGCGAGTTCAGAATAGAATTAATGGTTTTTGAGTTATCGTGTCCGCCAATCGCAAAAACCCTGTTTCTAGGAACATAAATTAAGTATTGAGAAATGCTCTCGTTGCCTTTTTTGAAATTTTCACTTCACATTTTAAATATACATTCTTGAGAAGTTATATTAGGTTGGGGAAAAATAAATTCATTATTTATGAACTATTATTATATGAACTATAGGACTTTATATAACATGCTTTGGAATGTCCGACTTGGGCCAAATATGCACCGTTTTGTTGTATGATTTTTTGCCATTTTAAATGTAACATCATAATGTCTCTCTCATATAAGTCATGTGCTCTCCATTTGCAAAAAACTCTAGTAGTCAATTTTCGAAATCCTCCCAAGATGCCAATTTTTTATCATTAAGGAAATTTTGCAAGACAAGATGTCCGGACTGTATGGTGGATGCATCAAAACTTCCCAACCAAACCCCTGAAGATTCTGGCGAGTCACTGTAGATCTGTAATTAAAGGTATTGTGATATTGTCGACGTGAATGTTGGGACCCATATAGGCAATCTTTAATGCTAAATTTTAGATTTGTTTCATATAAATGTGCAGCGGAATATTCAATATGGGTTTTCCGCTTTATTTTAGTTATTTTGATTATCCTAACCGAAGTGTCTATAATATGCCATTTCAATTTCTTCAAGAAAATTTCATTGGCCGATTTTATGTATTTTGAAGGCCAAACAAAAAAAAATTAATTTAGATTTTACTTTTGATATGTGTCGTCCATAATCAGGTCTTGACATATGTAATCTAAAAAAATATACATTTAATAGATATGTACTAAATATAAGCTCTAAAACATTATGGTCCGATCAGTATTTTACAAATATTTCATTGATCTCGAAAAATTTACACCATTATGAAAGGAGGACGCTTCACTGTTGTATTTGGTGAATTTTCGAATCCTCAAGGTGGAGGGTCGATAAACACTTGAATGTAAAAAACTCAAATTTTTATTAAACACTAGCTGGACCCGTGGCACTTCGCTGCCCCTTCCAAAGGCCAAAAAAGTAAATCCATAATATGGTAATTTTTACTATGAAATGTGTAACTGACTTAGAATTTTTAAACGTATAGCATTATTGCTATGAGAAAAATCCAACATCGCGCAAATATTCCAAATTCGAGGTATCAAAATATTGATTTTTTTTTCGAGAAGTGTGTGAAAGAAAATAACATCCTTAGGTGTCCACTGTAATATATATACTAAATAAATTTTTCAAAAAAAACATCCAAAAAAAGCGAGTAAGATATTCCGACACGTGATTGTCACTACGTAGATTATAAATAAAGCGTGTTATGGTATTAATAATTCGCTTTAGCTTATTAACATGCAAATCAATGGATCCCGAATACACTCCAAGTCCACATAATTGCAGCGACATTAACAGAGCATTTGCCAGTATTAACTTTACACGTCGCGTTAAATATAAATTAGATGTAAAAATTTTACGTAAAGTGTTGCAATCTTTCCCCGCTAAAACAGTTGCTGTACAACAATAATTTTGCACTGATCTAGGAATATATTGACGGATAAGGGATTATGATTATTAGAACAAAATCCCAAAGCCTTTGGTTTGAAAAAAATTATATTAAAATAATGCACAGAACGCAGTACATAAAGGGTCTTAGATGGATGTTTTTGTTATCTTCCATCAAAGTAGAACTATACATTGAAAAGCAGTAATAGGATCAGCGAATAAAAATTAAAGCTTTATCTAAATTTATCATATCCCAGTCTCCGACTTTTAACGTGCCTTCTAGATGATCAAACGATTTATAATTAAAATTCAAATTCACTTCGGTGTTTTTTAAGCCAAATAACATTTTTCCAAAGTAAATATGTTTTCACAAACTGAAAAAGACAGTAAGGAAAGCAGTAAATTCGGACTGGGCCGACTATACGATACCCCTCACCATTTTGGGTATATTCTACATATGTATCCTAACAGACGTCGCCATTTTGAAGGAACATTGACATGAAATTGAACGAATTTAAATATGTGAAAATTTATATATGGGAGCTATATCCAAATCTGAACCGATTGTCACGAAACGAAAATCGAATGATTTTCAGGGGCACCATTTACATACATCATTCTTAACCTAATTTAGTAGGTTGTACCTAATTTCGTGCAAATCGAAAGATATATAGAGACCATTTACATTAAATCGGACAAAAATATATATGGGAGCTATATCTAAATCTGAACCAATTTTTATGAAACTTTGTGCAATCATTCTAATTCAGTACGCTATGCCAAAATCTATCTAAATCTGAATCGTTTTTCACGAAACTTAGCAAACATCATTCTACGCTATGCCAAAATTCATGCAAATGGAATGATATATAGCGATTTTGGTGTGCCAATTATAGAGGCTTCAGTGCACCATTTACATATGGGAGCTATATCTAAATCTGAACCGATTTTCACGAAACTTTGCACACATTATTCTATACTTAATTTAGTCCGCTTTGCCAAAATTCGTGCAAATCTAATGATTTTCAGGGGCTTTGGTGCACCATTTACCTAAAATCGGGCAAAACTATATATGGGAGCTATATCTAAATCTGAACCGATTTTCACGAAACATAGCATACATTATTCTTGACCTAATTCAGTATTCTATACAAAATTTCGTGCAAATCGAAAGATATATAGGGACTATTTACATTAAATCGGACACAAATATATATATGTGGGAGCTATATCTAAATCTGAACCTATTTCCATGCAACTTAGCACAATCATTCTTGACTTAATTCAGTACGCTATGCCAAAATTCGTGCAAATCGAATGATATATAGCGAGTTTGGTGTACCAATTACCTAAAATCGGGCGAAACTATATATGGGAGTTATATCTAAATCTGAACCGATTTTCACGAAACTTAGCACACATTATTCTTGACCTAATTTAGTAGGCTATACCAAAAAATTTCGTGCAAATCGAAAGATATATAGGGACCATTTCATGCATAAATCGACTCAGAAAGTTATTCCTTGCTTATTCTCAAAAGGAACCCTGGGTCTATCTCGATTTCTTTTGCCTGTTACAAACATATGTACAAAGTCATAATACCCTGAAACACAGTTTGGTGAGGGGTATAGAGAGGGCAAATATGTGTACAGTACTAATTTGTGTATAAATTATTATTTAAATCGCTTCGTGCTCAAATTTTACGAATTCTGTCATCAGTAATGTGTACAGTACTATTTTGTGTATAGAGTCCACATTATATAAATCTCTGCGTGCTCGAATTGTACGAACTCTGTCATCAGTATCACTTTTTTGATTCAGATATTTCCATCTTTATCATTGTCATAAAAACAAATTGTGAATTGGCAACACCTACATATTTGTGGTTTGTGAACTTAGTAAACATCTGTGGTTTGTATATTTACTAACACTTAGCTATAATTGCTAAGTCCAATTCTCTGCTATAATGGCCAATTCTGATCTAAAAAGGGGGCAATTTGTATGGGGGCTACTGTTTCCCCTGCCCCCATCAAAAAATTAAGTACCCTATGTTACCACAAATGTACTCAAAAATCGACTGTGAAAATTTCATGAAAATCCGTTCAGTAGTTTAGGAGTCTATAGGGAACACCTATCAAACAAACAAACAGAAATTCATTTTTATATATATAGATACGACAATGCTGTGTTTAGTAGAAAAATAACAATTTTTTGAGGTATTTTGGAGGAAATACGTAAAAATGTACGATCATTAATTGATCCGTTGCACCTTAGGATGAAATTCTGAAACGTGTTTTAAAATTGTAGATATGAATAATTGTCTTAAAAGAAGTGCCTAAATTACCAATATGGAAAAGTATGTAATTTCGGTAGTAATGGTCGTAGTACATATGTCTGCAGAAAATATTTATTTTTATTAACATTCAACATCTTTTGGGATTAAACGATTTGCATGTAATTCCATTATTTTATCAGGAAAGTAGATATGTATATCTTGTAAATGAAGATTTTTTTATTTCTAACAAGTGGGGGAGTGAAAGTAAATAGACTGCGATCCCTGAATGTAACTTTATTTAAAATCTGTATTAATTTTTGAATGTTTCCCACAACATACGAGTATATTTTTTTTATATGGGGAACATACAGTTACGAAATAAAAAGTAATTAGTTCCGCATTACTATCGGACAAAAAAGAAAGCAATCTGGAAATGAGATATAGAAAATTCCAGATATATCTAAAACATATTGCAAGTGTTTAACAAAAGTAATTTTTTGTTTCAATTTCCAATTAATGTATTGTTATTATAATAGAATAGCAAGCAACCACAAAATTCAGCACGAACTTTCGATCCACGAAAAAGGATTTTTAAATAGCGAATTTGCTTTCCAACTTATCGTATCCACTTCCTGGTGGCAGATATTACATGACACATATCATAGATCAAAGATTTTATGTTTGTTGCATTGTCGCTGAAAATAACAGGCGTCTAAATGTCTAAAGATACACCATGTCAAAGGAAGCATACATGTAAAACTGTAAAACGTATGTTTGTGGCAATCCTCAAAAGAAAGCAATGAGTTACTTCATAAAACAAGTTAACCAATCCACATTTAAACGATCTACGACATGAGCTAATGGATTTTATTAACCTAAACTCTGCACGAATTACAAATAGTCGTCCGACAACGAAAATTTCATTACCTCACTTTGGCTTTAATATTTCTTTTTGTGGATTTTTCAATATTAAAAAAAACGCCAATTGAACAAGACTTAGAAAAGTGGACTACACAGACGGTGAAATATAAACCGGTAATAATATTTTCTTATCATTGAATGGGAGTTGAGCAATCGTCTGACAAGGCGGTAAAAACATAATGCACCCAGCTAGCTAGCCAGCCACCAATTAAAACCGCATAATGTCAATTATGAAAAAAAGAAAAAAAAAACAAAAATCAACAACAAAATTTTTTATCAGAGAAATTATGTCTTTCTTCGTGGTCGTTGCAAGAAAAAACACCAACATGCATTTAGCTCAAATGCTACACGCTCCGCTTACCCAATGGGGAGCCATTTGCAAAATCCATAAATCAATTATTCGCGGATTTTAAAATATATATATATATATATGAGGCTTGTTTGGCTATTTAATGATGCCATTAAAAGCATACATAAATAAATTCAAGCTTAATAGGCCGACAATTTAATGTCAACCGAATACAAAAAATTCAAATATCAAACGGACAGACTTTCGGCCTCAACTCAACACAACAACTCCTGTTGCCAAAGATGTTGAACAACCGCAACATGAATTGTTGTTATGGTGTTTTTCAGTTTGTTTTTGTTTTCCTTTTTTTTGGTTATCAATTTCCGTTGTCTCCTTCCACTTGGAGGCTCAGTCCGCGAAAAAAACAATTATGGCCATTCATCGAACAATTGAAATCGGCAAACAGGTCTCCTGATCTCAAACATCCAATCCTCCAACAGTAAAAAATTATGTGTGAATTTCGTGGAACTTGTTTGAAATGAGGAAAACAAAAATATTACAAACAAGGATGACATACCATGGCAAGTGACTACATCATTCAGGCAGGCAGTCAAGCGAGCTGGGCAACTAGCCCCAGCATGGTCATCACATCATGAAATGTTATTTAGTGTCGTGTCCACCAATTTATGTTAGGCTTGTCGTGGCACTAAGACCACATACCATCTGTCTTTGCATTTGCAGATAACATTATTTGTTCAACTCGTTTCCTTATTTGGTTGGGGTGGTTTTGATTATATCAGTATTTTGTGTACGCGGTAGCACACAGTGTTTGTGATAATGAAATTGATGGTTTGGCGAAACATAGGAAATGTTTGAAGGAGGATTTTCTTTTGTTGAACCTGGAACCTGATCGATAACATCAGGATCCAGTTTGCTAACGCCACTTGAACAGGTTTTCGCAGTTTTGGTACAAAATGCAGAAACATAATAAGCAGAGTCCATTTAAAACACCTACCAGACTGGGAAATGCAACTCCACACAGAGACGAAATTCTACCCGTGATTTATGCATAAAACTCAGCCACCACAATGTCCCTCAACATAGCTGACACCAAACTGAAAGGCTAGATCCGTGGACTACCGACCATCGTTTGTTTAATTCACAGCAGAACCTCTTCCCAGTTGAACACAAAACTATTTGGGGAAGGTCTCGTGACAGACTATAGTCGTTTCTCAGTTTAAAGCAAAAACAACTACAATTAGAACTAATAATTTCACGGTATCTACAATGGAATGGAATTACAGGATAGATAATGAAATGCAACCAATCTTTGATGACAATATGATTTCACTATAGTACACCACAGATATAAGAACATCCAACAAAAAATGATGGAGGGAGGGGATATTCTTTTCCATATATATATATATATATATATATCAGGGTAAAATTTTAAGACGATCTAGCCCTGTATGTCTGTCTGTCTATCCGTCCGTCTGTTGTAATCACGATATCTTCTGAAGGAATTGAGATAGATCGCTAAAATGTTGCATAGAGTCTTTTTTCTGACATAAACCCCATATTTGGGTACCGCCCAATTTTCGATATATTGGTTTTCTTGAGCGCGTTTTTCAACCAAATTCGCTGAAATTTGGTACAATTGGTACCAAATATCTCCACCAAAAGTAATAAATATTTGTTTACTTTTTCTGGTAGCACCCACATAACGGTACCCCTCAATTTATTTTGGGGGGTTTAAGCGTGTTTTTAAACCGAATTCCCTGAAATTTGGTACAATGGGTTCTGAACAATTTTCTGTATTTTGGTGGAACTCGCTGTAATTTGGTATGTAGTACTGCATATGATAACAAATCTTCCTACCAAAAACAATTAATATTTGGCCCTTTTGGGTTAGTTCCTATATAACCCCTTCTTATATTAAAATAGTTATCTGATCAGTTCCGTGTGTAGGAGTTGTCCCCATATAGGCGTATTCTACCATAGTCGGTTCTACCCTACAAAGTATGGAATTCTAAGACTATTTAGGCATCGGCTTTAATCACTCCGCTTTCTATGGACATCATGATAAAATACTCGAACCTGGCGATAACGAAATATATCGGCTAGCATTTAGGCATCTCCCCCCATACAATTATACATCTCCCCCATATACATTATATACAAAACAAAAATATTAGGTTCGAAATTGACATATGTCGGTGATTAATTAGGCATAGCCCTCATATAATTATAACGCCAAATATTCGCTAATTCCTACACTATGTAATCTAAATAGCAGTAGTTTGAGGGTTGTATATTCTTCCATGCGTTATTAGTATAAGTCCACGCTTTGGGGTTTTCATGCATTCATTCGTATTTGGTGTGCACAATGGTTTGTGTTAATGGAGATTGTGTTAACTCCTCCCCCACTTATGTGAGGGCCGTCCTCGGGCCTTTTGTAGCTAACAATGACGGCTTCAATAACATCGCATTTTACTGTTCGTCTTTGACACAATATTAATGCAATATAAATATGATAAAAATAATGATTGTAAGTCCGGAGACCACTGTCCTGTTCTTCAGGTCATCGATGTGTTGTAAGTTTTCAAAATGTAATCTTTGAAGATACGGCAGGTTCAATATATCTTGATGACTTATGATATTAACTATAGTACATTTAGCCGACGTTAGTACCATCTTCTGGTCTTTGAATATGGTGCCATTAATACTGATTTCATCTTTAAACTTTATCAAATATGTACCGGTAATTATTGTAACGGTTCCTTCTAGGTTTTTTTGTAGTGGCTCTGTTGTCGTTTATAATCATGACGCCATCATCGAAAATCTCCAATGGTTCAAGATGACTTGGTATTGTGCTACAGTGTGAATATTCTTGATAATATGGTTGCGAATATTCTTGATAAAAGGATGAAGTTAGCGTTGAGGTGCAGTTTCTGATTTCCATTATACAACATCCACACTTAGCGACGCTGTTGGTTTCAGCAAGATGTAGTATTGTGCAATTATGTTGGACTGGGTGGAAAATTATTTTCTTACATACTAATTTGGGCTTGGGATATTTGATAAGAAAATGATACATTTCATTATACAGTAGGACCTTAAATAATGATACGTTTAGCAAGTATGTTACAGTTGTATTTGTTGAACTCATAATAATCAATAATTCATTTACATTATCGGAATCTAATAGCGAAGGAGTGACTGATAGTATTAATGTTTCGATTTCCGCAATTGTAATTCTGTTTCGAGCAAGTAGTGTTTAGTATAAGTACCCTGCATTTGTTCATGTTTTGCTTTTCCAATAATTTTGTTGACAATATCTGTTAACAGTAGTGTTGGCGGGTTGTTGGGGACAGCATTTGTATTTTGTTTTAGCAAAACAGTCAGGCTGAATCCCAGTTTGTAGTTTTTATAATAAACAACTACTTATTAGTATGGAATGTATGGCATTGTTCGCCGAGGGGTAAGGCAGGGAACACTATAGTTTCGGATCTCGCCACTGATCCTCATCAATTTTCTAAGTTTTTTGTTGGGATATTCTCCCAGAAGCTATTTATTGCTTCTTTACAAAAAACCTTTCAAACCCAAATGTCTCTTCTTACAATACGAAGTTCTTACGTTACCAGTGATACGACCCCAATGAGAAGTAGAAGGAAGTATTCGCATAATATCAGACTCGAGTATTTTCACCATAAGCGAGGAGGGGAAATATTCCATAAGTTTTTCGGTTTCATCCGCAATTTCCAAATATATTTTCAGACTTGTTGTAGGTCGTAAGTAGCCAAAGTCCTACCAAATTATAACATCCCCATCTTCAATAGATATGTAGTCGGAGCCAATTAATTTTGTGGTAAGGGGTCTGATAAGCAACATCATCAAAGTTCTAAAATTTGTTTAAAAAAGAGTCGTTGTGGACCACCCTCCCTCTAATAAGAACAGTTGTTCCTAGATCGGCTTCTTTTGTTTTTTTTTTTTTGAGTATAAGGGAGTCAGTTTGTTTCATAGCCTTTTGTTGTTTTTCACTAGTGTAATAAGTTACTTTTATGTTTTGTTGGCTTGCCGATAGAGCAAGCTTGATGGATGACAGCACAAGTCTGACTTCTTTATTTTTCCTTTCAGTATTTATAATAAAGTTCTTAATTCTAACAAAAATTCTTAAATCTAGATATCACTCAATACTCTTTTCTGTTAACCAATCAGAAAAGAGTTCTTACAAATCTATTTTACAACGAAGTATATTTGTATGTGTGTATGTGATATTTTTACATATGTTGTCATGCATTTCATATTTTCATTCATACTCATATTTTGGAATTTCACTCAATCAAATTTACTATTGGGATATTCTTCATTCCCATTGGCCGAACTCTGATTCATTACAATAGTATTTGAGTTTCCAATTGGAAACTCTAAACTGTCGCCCAACATATGAGTAAGCATAAAGCAATGAACTTCATATGAGCAGCGCTCTGAAAAACAAAGAAACAATGAAAGCAATGAACTCGTTGTGGCACTGACCAACTCAACAAAACAAAATACTGAACATCAAAATGCATGGCAACATAATGTGATGGTGACACACTACACCCTCACCCTTAAATGAAATGTATAAATTTTTTTTGTGTGCATTTTATGACAAATTCTTTAGGTTTCAAGTAACACATAATTTTTGTTTCTTTTTCTCTTTTTTTATAAGTAGTTATAATTACATAATTGTTCTCATTGAATATGATCTTAAGTGGGCTAAGTATTTTTCTTTGTTCTTTTTTTTTATTTGGTAATAAAATATTTTTTTTTTGGTTACATTCATACATATTAAGTGTTTTGTTTAAAAATATTTTGGCTTAAGATTAGTTTTGATATTTCTTTAACAAATTCTTATGAAATGTTTTCTCTTTGTTATTAATTCTTATAGTTACATTTAATTTTTAATATTGATTACTTCATATGGACCATGATAAGGTGATTCATTTTTTCTTCTATTCTCCTTTTTAACTAAAACTAAATCTCCTATTTTAATATCTATTCTATTTGTATTACTTAATGAATTTAAACTTCTCTTAATATTAGTCTGTTCAATTATATTCCTAGCATTCTCTAATGAAATTTTTAACCTAAGCTTCATTTCCTTAGCATAATTTTCTGTATCATATATTTGTTCATTATTCATTACTTTTTCGCCTGGCATTGTTGGTAATTTTCCGAAAATTAATTCAAATGGTGAATACCCGGTATCAACATGTGGCGTTATGTTGTATGCAAAAGCATAATACGGTATCCATTCACTCCAATTATCATTATTAACAAAAGTAAGAAAATATTCATTTAGGACTCTATGATTTCTTTCTACTGAACCTACTGTTTCATGATGGTAAGGTGTGGAAAATTTCTGTTCTATATTCAACAGTTTACACATCTCATTCATCAGTTCATTAACAAATTCTGAGCCTCTGTCAGATTTTAGAGTCTTACATATTCCGTACTTTAATATTAAATGTTCATTTAAACTTCTAGCTATTGATTTAGCTTCTTTTGTCTGCATTGGTACTGCTATTATATATTTTGTTAATTCACATTGCATAGTTAAAATATATCTATAATTATCTGAGGGTCTCAACGGTCCTACAGTGTCAATTACCACTGTATCAAAACTGCTTAATGACGTATCAGTTTTCATTAATGGTTCATGTCTAATCTGTTTATTTCTTTGGCACAAATCGCATGAAGATACGTATTTCTTTACCATTTTGCACATATTCTTCCATATATACAGTCACTCACATTCAAAGTCGGGCAAACACAAAACAAAATTTTTATATGCAATATTTATGTTTCTATGACCAATAATACTTCTAATTTTGTTTCTATTTTATAGCAAAAACTCTTGTATATAAAAAAAACACACACAAAAATATTGCAAGTACCGTTATAAAATGAATATGAAGCCAAAACAAACAAAAATCACTTTTCAGCATCACATTGAAAGTCGGGCAAGCCATGGTTTTTTGCAGTAATGCAGTAAACATACCGTTATTTTTTGTTTTTTTTTTTTGTATTTGTTTTACACATATTTGGTCATTGTTGTGTTATCAGTCATTCAGTGAAGTTTATTAGAGTATTTTAGAAAATGCCTCGTAATATTAGACAGTCCACCATAGAAGAACGGAAAATAGTTATAAACCAGCATTTGGAAGGAAAATCTGAACGCGAAATATCGAAACTGGTTAATATAAGCAAATCAACGGTCCATGATATTATCTCCAGATATAACGAAAATGGATTAATATCAAACAAACTACGTAAACCGCGATCAAAGAAATTATCCTCTAAAGACGAGAGTATGGTTTTAAGAGAAGTGAAGAAAAATCCCTTTATATCTGCACCAAAATTGACTTCAATGGTCAAAGAAGCTTCTGGGACAGAAGTTAACCCAGAAACAATAAGAAGGCTTCTCCGAAAAAATGACTTCCATGGCCGAGTTGCACGAAAAAAGCCCCTCATTAGCAAGAAAAACCAAAATGACCGTCTTGCCTTTGCCCGTCAATATATGTCTAAGAATTTTGATTTTTGGAGGACTGTAAGTGTGGCCAAAAATAGCAAATTCATAGTTCTAAAATAGTTTTTTTTAGGTACTTTTTACTGATGAAAGTAAATTTAATTTATTTGGATGTGATGGAAGGGGCAAAGTATGGCGCAAACCAAACAAAGAGCTAGAAGCAAAAAACTTAAGAAAAACTGTAAAGTATGGTGGTGGGTCGGTTATGGTTTGGGGTTGTATGGCTGCTTCAGGAGTCGGAAACTTATGTTTTATTGATGGAATAATGAACAAACATGTGTATTTAAACATTTTGAAGACCAATTTGAAAGAGAGTGTTCAAAATCTGGGTATTGAAGATAACTTTCAATTCTATCTGGATGTTAAGAATTGGTTGCTTTATAATTGCCCGAAAGTTATAAAAACTCCTGCACAAAGTCCCGATCTTAATGTCATTGAACATTTATGGGACGAATTAGGACGCAGAATGCAGGACAGGCTTTGTACTTCAAAAGAAGCTTTGAAAACGGCTCTGCAGGCAGAGTGGACAAAAATTAGTCCTGATGTTTGCAAAAAACTCGTCGAATCAATGCCTAGCCGATTACAAGCTGTTGAAAATCTAAAAGGTGGTGCAACAAAATACTAATTTGTAGTTTCATCTTTATATTATAGTTTTTTAATGTAGTGCCCGACTTTTATTGTGGGTGTGAAGAGTGCCTTTATCTTAGTTTAATCTTTATGTACAAATTATAAGAGACCTTGAAATAATATTTTTATGTTGTTTTTAAATAAAAGTATTTTTGTGATAAAATAGAAATAAAGTATATTTATTTTCTTTCATAATATCATAGATATTCCAACTAGAAATATTTTTATGTGTGTGCCCGACATTAAATGTGAGTGACTGTATTTTTTTTTAAGTTTTAATAATGTTTTTCTTACTCCAAAATGACCTCCGCATGGTGTATCATTATATAATTTTATCAATTCATATTTTTCTTTTTCATTAAAGATTTTTCGAGAATTTTCATATAAAAGAATTCTGACGTCACTATTTTTCAAATATTTATTCATTTTTTCTTTAAATTTCCCATGGGTTATTATTTCAAATATTTCGTCACTTTTACTAAGTACGAAATTCTTAATACTCAATCTGCTTAACTCAGATGATAGTTTCTCCAAAATATTATCTAGATAATAAGGATTATCGCTATAGCTTATGGCCAATTCGTTCACAGAATGATTATCAAGAAAAGTGAATTCTTTTGTCGTCTCATTAATTATAAATTTTAATTTTTTAGCTAGCTTTATATCTTTAATGGATGTACATTCCAATACTTTGAGTTGATCAGGCTCATCAGGATATGTCATCTCATTTTCTTTATTTATAATATTGCGCAATTTATTTTTCATTCCTCGTGTTATCACCAGCGATTTCTTAATTTTTTTCATCAATATTCTGAGGTATCATTGTTTTTAATATATCGGAGTCTATTTTTATACGTGAAAGTGCATCAGCATTAGTATTATTAATTCCTTTTTTATACACAATTTCAAAATCATAGTCTGATAATTCTAATCTAATTCTTGTCAATTTGGAACTTGGATTCTTATGAGAAAACAATGAGACTAGTGGACGATGATCCGTAACCACTATAAATTTCCTACCGTAAAGATAAGGATGGAAAAATTGAATTCCCCAATGTATACCTAATAATTCCTTTTCAATAACCGGCTTATTTTTCTCATGCTTGTTCAAAGAACGACTCGCATAAGTTATTGGTCTATCGTTTCCTATCTCACCTTGCGATAGTATTGCACCCAAAGCGAAATCAGAAGCATCAGTAGTTAAAATAAAAGGTTTATCGAAATCTGGATACTGTAAAATTGGTGGTGTTATCAACCTATTTTTAAGTGTCTCAAATGCTTTTTGACATTCTTCTGTCCATTCAAATTTAGTATTCTTCTTAGATAATGAATTCAAACATGTAGTTATTTCTGCAAAATTTTTAATGAAACGTCTATAGTAATTACAAAATGCAACGAATCTTCTAACATCATCCGCGTTCTTCGGAACCGGATATTTTGTTATCGCATCATATTTTGAAGGATCTGGTCTAATTCCATTAGGAGTTATCAAGTGACCTAAATAAACTACTTCTGATTTCAAAAAACATCACTTATTAGGGCTTAGTTTCAAATAGTATCTATCAAGTACCTTAATGAGATTCTCATTGTGGTGTTTGAAACTACATCCAAAAACTATTATGTCATCAACATAAAGAAATGCTTCAGACTCTAAACCAGATAAAGCTATAGTCAACATGCGTTGAAAACTGTTAGATGATATTTTGAGACCAAAGGGTAATCTCGTATATTGATAATGACCATTGGGTGTTGAAAATGCTGTTAGTGGCCTCGACTTACAATCAAGTTCAATCTGATGAAAAGAACTAGTCATATATAACGTTGAAAAATATTTCGCTCTACCTAATCTATCCAAAATATCGTCCAAACGAGTTAATGGAAACTTGTCATTAACAATCCTATCATTAAGTTTCCTAAAATCAACAACTAATCTCCATTTCTTCAAATCTGTTTGCCCTTTCTTTGGAACTATTAGCAATGGTGCATTATAAGGACTAACTGACGGTTCAATTACTCTACTCTTCAAAATATCTTGTACTTGAGCATTTATTTCTTCTTTATGCGCTTGTGGTAATCTATAATTCTTTATATAAACAGGACTTTTGTCTTCTAGGTTAATTTTCTGCTTATAAAAATTGTTCGTCGTTAAATCTTCATCTTCAAGATGGAATGTCGACTGATATTTCTTCAATATAGTTACAATTTCTTTCCTATGACTTTCGCTTAAATCATCCAAATTAATTTTGCTTATTAACCTCTTAAAACGTTCGTCAGTATAACCACCGTGTAAGTAACAATGGTTGACTGTAAGTATATCATAATTGCTCGCAGGAACTGTTTCTAATTTCATATGATCTATCGCCATGTCTTGGTCAGTATCGTTCAGTAATTTGATATGCTTATTTCCATCTTTCGGAATTATAGAATTAGCTAAGAACACACCTTTCGTACTGCGTCTTCTACCAAATTGATGGTAAAAGGTAGAACGATTTCACTCCTCTTTGGTACAACTACCTGATTAATTTTGAAAGAACTATTATGTATAGGAATTGTGATGCTTTCACTATTTAAATTAAAGGTTAGGATATACCTGTCATAATCAACATTACATTTATACTTTGATAGAAAATCTCTACCTAAAATCCCATCTGTACTAAGTGGAATATCATTTGATACTAGCTGGATACTATGTTCAATAACCATACCATTTATATCTATTTTAACTTTAGTTGACCCAAAAGATTTAATAACTTCCCTCGAAATGCCTGTTAGATTGCAGTATTCATCTGGATTTCCCTCATATCGGTACAAAAATTTTTCTTTACATAAAGAAATATCTTCACCTGTATCAATCAAGAAAGTGAGTGGATAATCTACATCTATTATATTCAATCTCACGTAAATTTTTGAGGTTAGATGATATACTGAAAATGTTTCTATTTTTTATTGTGTGTTCTCCGAAGACGAAGGTCTTGGGGTCTCCGGAACTTGAAAGTTTCCCTGATCTTGTATCTGGTTAACATTATAATCCCTACTATTGTAGTTATTGTTGTTTCTGTTACTGTTGCCATTATTATTATTATTCTTATTCCAGTTGTTATTGTTGTTCCTATTATCATTCTTATTATTGTTATTATTATTGTTGTTATTACGTCCATTCTTGTTATATTTTTTGTTGTTTTTATTCCCTTTATTTCGGTTGTAGCCATTATTATCGTTATTGTTACCGTTATTGTTGTTGTATCGCTTGTTATTATTATTGCCGTTATTGTAATATTTCTTTTTACCATGTATATTATCCCTATTAGATGATATACTGAAAATGTTTCTATTTTTTATTGTGTGTTCTCCGAAGACGAAGGTCTTGGGGTCTCCGGAACTTGAAAGTTTCCCTGATCTTGTACCTGGTTAACATTATAATCCCTACTATTGTAGTTATTGTTGTTTCTGTTACTGTTGCCATGATTATTATTATTCTTATTCCAGTTGTTATTGTTGTTCCTATTATCATTCTTATTATTGTTATTATTATTGTTGTTATTACGTCCATTCTTGTTATAATTCTTGTTGTTTTTATTCCCTTTATATCGGTTGTAGCCATTATTATCGTTATTGTTACCGTTATTGTTGTTGTATCGTTTGTTATTATTGCCGTTATTGTAATATTTCTTTTTACCATGTATATTATCCCTATTATGGTACATCACATCTTTCTGTTTTGTACGAGATACGTATCTTTCTGCAATTCGCAAAGCATCGGCAAATGTCGACAAGCCTCAATAGTTGAAACAATCTGTTGATCCTGAAGTCCATTCAAGAACGTATTGAATGCTGTCAGGTTATTAGTAGCTATAATTGCATCCCTACATTGCTCACCTAAATCAGAAATTTGAATCTCGTTGAGCTCAGAAACAAGACTTTCTATTTTATTAGCGAAACCTTGCAAATTGTTGTTTCTTTGAGTTAAACCAGACAACTCATTCAAAACAGCATTGGATCACTTTACGGGCTTATAGGCCGTCTTCAAGGCAGATATTAAATCATTGATATTCCTTGGTATTCCTTTCTGTTTAATTCTATTCTGGACCCGACTATCTAACCTTGAGCAAAAAAAATATTTAAAGAAGAATTTTTTCTTTTCATTAGGAATTGTTTCGTATACTAACTCTAGGTTAGCAGTGAAACTTTCCAAATCCTCTTTTTTGCCTGTAAAAACCGGTACTAAAGCAACGATAGACTTTAAATCAATAGTCTCCATCTTGTTTTCTTGTTTTACTGTATCCTTTTCTTTAACCTGTTGAGCTAACTCTGAGTGTTCTAACAACAAACTTAAAACTTCTGCTTTTAACTCGCTAAATCTTTTCTTATATTTAACTGAATCTTCCAATTTTTCCTTTTCTACTAACTCGTTGAAATCCGTCTGTAGGTTTACAATTTCTAATTTCAGTAGTGTTGGCGGTTTATTTGGGATACCATTTGTATTTTGTTTTTGCAAAATAGTCAGGCTGAATCCCAGTTTGTTGTTTTTATAAAAAACAACTATTTATTAGTGGGGAATGTATGGCATTGTTTGCCGAGGGGTAAGGCAGGGAAGACTATAGTTTCGGATCACGCCACTGATCCTCATCAGTTCCCTTAGTTTTTTGTTGGGATATTCTCCCCAGAAGCTATTGCTTCTATACAAAAAACCTTTCATACCGAAATGTCTCTTGTAACAAAGCGAAGTGCTTAGCTGACCAACGACATAAACTGCATGAGAATTTCGCTGGAGCCTCACTTCGAGGTTAACAAGGCATTTACAAACAATACCACACCTTTCCCACTGTTGTGTGTTGTCACATCGCGACAAATGCACACAACGACTTTGTTGGTGTTGCTAGTATACAGCAACAAACCAAACAGTTCAACCGTGCCTGCGTCTACAACTTCAGTAGTGTTGGCGGTTTAATTGGGATACCATTTGTATTTTGTTTTTGCAAAATAGTCAGGCTGAATCCCAGTTTGTTGTTTTTATAAAAAACAACTATTTATTAGTGGGGAATGTATGGCATTGTTTGCCGAGGGGTAAGGCAGGGAAGACTATAGTTTCGGATCACGCCACTGATCCTCATCAGTTCCCTTAGTTTTTTGTTGGGATATTCTCCCCAGAAGCTATTGCTTCTATACAAAAAACCTTTCATGCCCAAATGTCTCTTGTAACAAAGCGAAGTACTTAGCTGACCAACGACATAAACTGCATGAGAATTTCGCTGGAGCCTCACTTCGAGGTTAACAAGGCATTTACAAACAATACCACACCTTTCCCACTGTTGTGTGTTGTCACATCGCGACAAATGCACACAACGACTTTGTTGGTGTTGCTAGTATACAGCAACAAACCAAACAGTTCAACCGTGCCTGCGTCTACAACTTCAGTAGTGTTGGCGGTTTATTTGGGATCCCATGTGTATTTTGGTTTTGCAAAATAGTCAGGCTGAATCCCAGTTTGTTGTTTTTATAAAAACCAACTATTTATTAGTGGGGAATGTATGGCAGTGTTTGCCAAGGCGTAAGGCAGGGAAGACTATAGTTTCGGATCATGCCACTGATCCTCATCAGTTGCCTTAGTTTTTTGTTGGTATATTCTCCCCAGAAGCTATTGCTTCTATACAAACAACCTTTCATACCCAAATGTCTCTTGTAACAAAGCGAAGTACTTAGCTGACCAACGACATAAACTGCATGAGAATTTCGCTGGAGCCTCACTTCGAGGTTAACAAGGCATTTACAAACAATACCACACCTTTCCCACTGTTGTGTGTTGTCACATCGCGACAAATGCACACAACGACTTTGTTGGTGTTGCTAGTATACAGCCACAAACCAAACAGTTCAACCGTGCCTGCGTCTACAACTTCAGTAGTGTTGGCGGTTTATTTGGGATACCATTTGTATTTTGTTTTAGCAAAATAGTCAGGCTGAATCCCAGTTTGTTGTTTTTATAAAAAACAACTATTTATTAGTGGGGAATGTATGGCATTGTTTGCCCAGGGGTAAGGCAGGGAAGTCTATAGTTTCGGCTCACGCCACTTCTCCTCATCAGTTCCCTTAGTTTTTTGTTGGGATATTCTCCCCAGAAGCTATTGCTTCTATAGAAAAAGCCTTTCATACCCAAATGTCTCTTGTAACAAAGCGAAGTACTTAGCTGACCAACGACATAAACTGCATGAGAATTTCGCTGGAGCCTCACTTCGAGGTTAACAAGGCATTTACAAACAATACCACACCTTTCCCACTGTTGTGTGTTGTCACATCGCGACAAATGCACAAAACGACTTTGTTGGTGTTGCTAGAATACAGCAACAAACCAAACAGTTCAACCGTGCCTGCGTCTACAACTTCAGTAGTGTTGGCGGTTTATTTGGGATACCATTTGTATTTTGTTTTTGCAAAATAGTCAGGCTGAATCCCCTCGGCAAACAATGCCATACATTCCCCACTAATAAATAGTTGTTTTTTATAAAAACAACAAACTGGGATTCAGCCTGACTATTTTGCAAAAACAAAATACAAATGGTATCCCAAATAAACCGCCAACACTACTGAAGTTGTAGACGCAGGCACGGTTGAACTGTTTGGTTTGTTGCTGTATACTAGCAACACCAACAAAGTCGGTGTGTGCATTTGTCGCGATGTGACAACACACAACAGTGGGAAAGGTGTGGTATTGTTTGTAAATGCCTTGTTAACCTCGAAGTGAGGCTCCAGCGAAATTCTTATGCAGTTTATGTCGTTGGTCAGCTAAGTACTTCGCTTTGTTACAAGAGACATTTGGGTATGAAAGGTTTTTTGTATAGAAGCAATAGCTTCTGGGGAGAATATCCCAACAAAAAACTAAGGGAACTGATGAGGATCAGTGGCGTGATCCGAAACTATAGTCTTCCCTGCCTTACCCCTCGGCAAACAATGCCATACATTCCCCACTAATAAATAGTGTTTTTTTATAAAAACAACAAACTGGGATTCAGCCTGACTATTTTGCAAAAACAAAATACAAATGGTATCCCAAATAAACCGCCAACACTACTGAAGTTGTAGACGCAGGCACGGTTGAACTGTTTGGTTTGTTGCTGTATACTAGCAACACCAACAAAGTCGTTGTGTGCATTTGTCGCGATGTGACAACACACAACAGTGGGAAAGGTGTGGTATTGTTTGTAAATGCCTTGTTAACCTCGAAGTGAGGCTCCAGCGAAATTCTCATGCAGTTTATGTCGTTGGTCAGCTAAGTACTTCGCTTTGTTACAAGAGACATTTGGGTATGAAAGGTTTTTTGTATAGAAGCAATAGCTTCTGGGGAGAATATCCCAACAAAAAACTAAGGGAACTGATGAGGATCAGTGGCGTGATCCGAAACTATAGTCTTCCCTGCCTTACCCCTCGGCAAACAATGCCATACATTCCCCACTAATAAATAGTTGTTTTTTATAAAAACAACAAACTGGGATTCAGCCTGACTATTTTGCAAAAACAAAATACAAATGGTATCCCAAATAAACCGCCAACACTACTGAAGTTGAACTGTTTGGTTTGTTGCTGTATACTAGCAACACCAACAAAGTCGTAGTGTGCATTTGTCGCGATGTGACAACACACAACAGTGGGAAAGGTGTGGTATTGTTTGTAAATGCCTTGTTAACCTCGAAGTGAGGCTCCAGCGAAATTCTCATGCAGTTTATGTCGTTGGTCAGCTAAGTACTTCGCTTTGTTACAAGAGACATTTGGGTATGAAAGGTTTTTTGTATAGAAGCAATAGCTTCTGGGGAGAATATCCCAACAAAAAAAAACTAAGGGAACTGATGAGGATCAGTGGCGTGATCCGAAACTATAGTCTTCCCTGCCTTACCCCTCGGCAAACAATGCCATACATTCCCCACTAATAAATAGTTGTTTTTTATAAAAACAACAAACTGGGATTCAGCCTGACTATTTTGCAAAAACAAAATACAAATGGTATCCCAAATAAACCGCCAACACTACTGAAGTTGTAGACGCAGGCACGGTTGAACTGTTTGGTTTGTTGCTGTATACTAGCAACACCAACAAAGTCGTTGTGTGCATTTGTCGCGATGTGACAACACACAACAGTGGGAAAGGTGTGGTATTGTTTGTAAATGCCTTGTTAACCTCGAAGTGAGGCTCCAGCGAAATTCTCATGCAGTTTATGTCGTTGGTCAGCTAAGTACTTCGCTTTGTTACAAGAGACATTTGGGTATGAAAGGTTTTTTGTATAGAAGCAATAGCTTCTGGGGAGAATATCCCAACAAAAAACTAAGGGAACTGATGAGGATCAGTGGCGTGATCCGAAACTATAGTCTTCCCTGCCTTACCCCTCGGCAAACAATGCCATACATTCCCCACTAATAAATAGTTGTTTTTTATAAAAACAACAAACTGGGATTCAGCCTGACTATTTTGCAAAAACAAAATACAAATGGTATCCCAAATAAACCGCCAACACTACTGAAGTTGTAGACGCAGGCACGGTTGAACTGTTTGGTTTGTTGCTGTATACTAGCAACACCAACAAAGTCGTTGTGTGCATTTGTCGCGATGTGACAACACACAACAGTGGGAAAGGTGTGGTATTGTTTGTAAATGCCTTGTTAACCTCGAAGTGAGGCTCCAGCGAAATTCTCATGCAGTTTATGTCGTTGGTCAGCTAAGTACTTCGCTTTGTTACAAGAGACATTTGGGTATGAAAGGTTTTTTGTATAGAAGCAATAGCTTCTGGGGAGAATATCCCAACAAAAAAAAAAAAAAAAAAACTAAGGGAACTGATGAGGATCAGTGGCGTGATCCGAAACTATAGTCTTCCCTGCCTTACCCCTCGGCAAACAATGCCATACATTCCCCACTAATAAATAGTTGTTTTTTATAAAAACAACAAACTGGGATTCAGCCTGACTATTTTGCAAAAACAAAATACAAATGGTATCCCAAATAAACCGCCAACACTACTGAAGTTGTAGACGCAGGCACGGTTGAACTGTTTGGTTTGTTGCTGTATACTAGCAACACCAACAAAGTCGTTGTGTGCATTTGTCGCGATGTGACAACACACAACAGTGGGAAAGGTGTGGTATTGTTTGTAAATGCCTTGTTAACCTCGAAGTGAGGCTCCAGCGAAATTCTCATGCAGTTTATGTCGTTGGTCAGCTAAGTACTTCGCTTTGTTACAAGAGACATTTGGGTATGAAAGGTTTTTTGTATAGAAGCAATAGCTTCTGGGGAGAATATCCCAACAAAAAACTAAGGGAACTGATGAGGATCAGTGGCGTGATCCGAAACTATAGTCTTCCCTGCCTTACCCCTCGGCAAACAATGCCATACATTCCCCACTAATAAATAGTTGTTTTTTATAAAAACAACAAACTGGATTCAGCCTGACTATTTTGCAAAAACAAAATACAAATGGTATCCCAAATAAACCGCCAACACTACTGAAGTTGTAGACGCAGGCACGGTTGAACTGTTTGGTTTGTTGCTGTATACTAGCAACACCAACAAAGTCGTTGTGTGCATTTGTCGCGATGTGACAACACACAACAGTGGGAAAGGTGTGGTATTGTTTGTAAATGCCTTGTTAACCTCGAAGTGAGGCTCCAGCGAAATTCTCATGCAGTTTATGTCGTTGGTCAGCTAAGTACTTCGCTTTGTTACAAGAGACATTTGGGTATGAAAGGTTTTTTGTATAGAAGCAATAGCTTCTGGGGAGAATATCCCAACAAAAAAAACTAAGGGAACTGATGAGGATCAGTGGCGTGATCCGAAACTATAGTCTTCCCTGCCTTACCCCTCGGCAAACAATGCCATACATTCCCCACTAATAAATAGTTGTTTTTTATAAAAACAACAAACTGGGATTCAGCCTGACTATTTTGCAAAAACAAAATACAAATGGTATCCCAAATAAACCGCCAACACTACTGAAGTTGTAGACGCAGGCACGGTTGAACTGTTTGGTTTGTTGCTGTATACTAGCAACACCAACAAAGTCGTTGTGTGCATTTGTCGCGATGTGACAACACACAACAGTGGGAAAGGTGTGGTATTGTTTGTAAATGCCTTGTTAACCTCGAAGTGAGGCTCCAGCGAAATTCTCATGCAGTTTATGTCGTTGGTCAGCTAAGTACTTCGCTTTGTTACAAGAGACATTTGGGTATGAAAGGTTTTTTGTATAGAAACAATAGCTTCTGGGGAGAATATCCCAACAAAAAAAAAAAAACTAAGGGAACTGATGAGGATCAGTGGCGTGATCCGAAACTATAGTCTTCCCTGCCTTACCCCTCGGCAAACAATGCCATACATTCCCCACTAATAAATAGTTGTTTTTTATAAAAACAACAAACTGGGATTCAGCCTGACTATTTTGCAAAAACAAAATACAAATGGTATCCCAAATAAACCGCCAACACTACTGAAGTTGTAGACGCAGGCACGGTTGAACTGTTTGGTTTGTTGCTGTATACTAGCAACACCAACAAAGTCGTTGTGTGCATTTGTCGCGATGTGACAACACACAACAGTGGGAAAGGTGTGGTATTGTTTGTAAATGCCTTGTTAACCTCGAAGTGAGGCTCCAGCGAAATTCTCATGCAGTTTATGTCGTTGGTCAGCTAAGTACTTCGCTTTGTTACAAGAGACATTTGGGTATGAAAGGTTTTTTGTAATGAAGCTATAAATAGTTTCGGGGGTAATATCCAAAAAAAAAAACTAAGGGAACTGATGAGGATCAGTGGCGTGATCCGAAACTATAGTCTTCCCTGCCTTACCCCTCGGCAAACAATGCCATACATTCCCCACTAATAAATAGTTGTTTTTTATAAAAACAACAAACTGGGATTCAGCCTGACTATTTTGCAAAAACAAAATACAAATGGTATCCCAAATAAACCGCCAACACTACTGAAGTTGTAGACGCAGGCACGGTTGAACTGTTTGGTTTGTTGCTGTATACTAGCAACACCAACAAAGTCGTTGTGTGCATTTGTCGCGATGTGACAACACACAACAGTGGGAAAGGTGTGGTATTGTTTGTAAATGCCTTGTTAACCTCGAAGTGAGGCTCCAGCGAAATTCTCATGCAGTTTATGTCGTTGGTCAGCTAAGTACTTCGCTTTGTTACAAGAGACATTTGGGTATGAAAGGTTTTTTGTATAGAAGCAATAGCTTCTGGGGAGAATATCCCAACAAAAAACTCAGGGAACTGATGAGGATCAGTGGCGTGATCCGAAACTATAGTCTTCCCTGCCTTACCCCTCGGCAAACAATGCCATACATTCCCCACTAATAAATAGTTGTTTTTTATAAAAACAACAAACTGGATATTCAGCCTGACTATTTTGCAAAAACAAAATACAAATGGTATCCCAAATAAACCGCCAACACTACTGGAGTTGTAGACGCAGGCACGGTTGAACTGTTTGGTTTGTTGCTGTATACTGGCAACACCAACAAAGTCGTTGTGTGCATTTGTCGCGATGTGACAACACACAACAGTGGGAAAGGTGTGGTATTGTTTGTAAATGCCTTGTTAACCTCGAAGTGAGGCTCCAGCGAAATTCTCATGCAGTTTATGTCGTTGGTCAGCTAAGTACTTCGCTTTGTTACAAGAGACATTTGGGTATGAAAGGTTTTTTGTATAGAAGCAATAGCTTCTGGGGAGAATATCCCAAAAAAAAAAAAAAAACTAAGGGAACTGATGAGGATCAGTGGCGTAATCCGAAACTATAGTCTTCCCTGCCTTACCCCTCGGCAAACAATGCCATACATTCCCCACTAATAAATAGTTGTTTTTTATAAAAACAACAAACTGGGATTCAGCCTGACTATTTTGCAAAAACATTTCTAATTTCTTTTTCTCTATTGTTTCCCTCGTATAAGGCTTGCCTAATGATTTTTTAGCATTCGACAACAAAATTTCTAACGATTGTAAAACCTTATCCATGGTACCAAATCAGTGATGTGTGAGTGGACTTATTGCTATTACAATTTTACAATATTAATCATTTTTACAATATACGATATTAATCATTAATATATTTTTGAAATTATTGCAACGCGCTTAATCGAGCTTGTTGCTTACGTGTTTGCTTCTTTACATGTTTCTTTAAGTACTTAATAATAACCACAAAAGTTGTTATTATGCAAACTAATATTAGTACCTCAATGCTAATACTAACGGCCGTTGGTGCATTGGCCGTAGCCTGTATCACCTCGCTTAATTTGGTTTGGGTACTTCCCATAATTATCAAAATATAGTCCTATTTCTCCCTTTTTTTTCTTCCTGTTTTTATAAAATAATATTTTTTTATTTTAAGTCGTAGTTTTTGTTATTGTTATTTAAAAAAATTATATATATAATCTGTTGACCACGAGCGCAACGCGCTTACTGGTCCTAACGTCTGCAGATTGATGCAGCGTTTTATTTTTCTAACTTCTAGTTCCTCAAGAGGAAATCTATTTCATCGATGCGTGCTTCCAGGACGTTCCCAGGGAGGTGGCGGATCGGCATTTATTTTTTTTAACTGCGGATAGAACGCAGGAACTGCGGATGGAACGCAGGATACTTGCTGACTAGAGAGCAAGATTTGGCAGGATCGCCATGTAATAAGTTACTTTTATGTTTTGTTGGCTTGCTGATAGAGCAAGCTTGATGGATGTCAGCACAAGTCTGACTTCTTTATTTTTCCTTTCCGTATTTATAATAATATTCTTAATTCTAACAAAAATTCTTAAATCTAGATATCACTCAATACTCTTTTCTGTTAACCAATCAGAAAAGAGTTCTTACAAATCTATTTTACAACGAAGTATATTTGTATGTGTGTATGTGATATTTTTACATATGTTGTCATGCATTTCATATTTTCATTCATACTCATATTTTGGAATTTCACTCAATCAAATTTACTATTGGGATATTCTTCATTCCCATTGACCGAACTCTGATTCATTACAATAGTATTTGAGTTTCCAATTGGAAACTCTAAACTGTCGCCCAACATATGAGTAAGCATGAAGCAATGAACTTCATATGAGTAGCGCTTTGAAAACAAAGAAACAATGAAAGCAATGAACTCGTTGTGGCACTGACCAACTCAACAAAACAAAATACTGAACATCAAAATGCATGGCAACATAATGTGATGGTGACACACTACACTAGTACGGACTCACCTACTTCAAATGTTCTATTTTGCCTGGAGGCATTTTTATACCCTCCACCATAGTATGGAGGGTATTTTAATTTTGTCATTCCGTTTTTAACTCATCGAAATATTCATTTCCGACCCTATAAAGTATATATATTCTTGATCAGGGTAAAATTCTAAGACGATCTAGCCATGTCCGTCCGTCTGTCCGTCTGTTGTAATCACGCTATCTTCCGAAGGAATTGAGATAGGGTGCTGAAATTTTGCACAGGTTTGTCCTTTGTCTGCAGGCAGGTCAAGTTCGAAGATGGGATATATCGGTCCACGTTTAGGCATAGCTCCCATATAAGGGTACCCCCCCAATTTTCGGTATTTTGAGGTTCCTGAGCGTGATTGTCAACCAAATTCGCTGAAATCTCCCTACTAAAAATTATAAATATAGGTCAATTTTTTCTGGTACCCCCCATATAACGGTACCCCGAATTTTCGGTATTTTAAGGTTCTTGAGCGCGGTTTTCAACCAAATTCGCTGAAATTTGGTATATAGGGTTCTTATTGGGTATCAAATTTACCCACTAAAAATTATAAATATAGGTCCACTTTTTCTGGTAGCCCCCATATAAAGGTTCCTCCCAATTTCCAGTTTTTGGGGGTTTTGAACGGATTTTTTTCACCGATTTGGCTGTACTATTATGAGTGCCTAATAGGTACCAAATCTCCCCACAAAAATTATGAATATAGATACCCCCAATTTTCGCTATTTTGGGGTTCTTGAGCACTTTTTTCAACCGAATTCGCTGCAATTTGGTATTTTGTAGTCGTATATGGTAGCAAATCTCCCTACCAAAAATTATTTATATTCACCCCCTTTTTGGGGTAGTCCCCATATAACCCCCTTTTTATACCCTCCACCATAGTATGGATGGTATATTAATTTTGTCATTCCGTTTGTAACACATCGAAATATTCATTTCCGACCCTATAAAGTATATATATTCTTGATCAGGGTAAAATTCTAAGACGATCTAGCCATGTCCGTCCGTCTGTCCGTCCGTCTGTTGATATCACGCTATCTTCTGAAGGAATTGAGATAGGGTGCTGAAATTTTTCACAAAGTTGTCTTTTGTCTGCAGGCAGGTCAAGTTCGAAGATGGGATATATCGGTCCACGTTTAGGCATCGCTCCCATATAAGGGTACCCCCCAATTTTCGGTATTTTGAGGTTCCTGAGCGTGTTTTTCAACCGAATTCGCTGAAATTTGGTACTTTGAGCTCTTATTGGGAAGCAAATCTCCCTACTAAAAATTATAAATATAGGTAAATTTTTTCTGGTACCCCCCATATAACGGTACCCCCAATTTTCGGTATTTTAAGGTTCTTGAGCGCGGTTTTCAACCAAATTCGCTGAAATTTGGTACTTTGAGCTCTTGTTGGGAAGCAAATCTCCCTACTAAAAATTATAAATATAGGTCAATTTTTTCTGGTACCCCCCATATAACGGTACCCCCAATTTTCGGAATTTTAAGGTTCTTGAGCGCGGTTTTCAACCGAATTCGCTGAAATTTGGTATATAGGGTTCTTATTGGTTACCAAATTTACCCACTGAAAATTATAAATATAGGTCCACTTTTTCTGGTAGCCCCCATATAAAGGTTCCTCCCAATTTCCAGTTTTTGGGGGTTTTGACCGGATTTTTTTCATCGATTCGGCTGTAATATTATGAGTCCCTAATAGGTACCAAATCTCCCCACAAAAATTATGAATATAGGTACCCCCAATTTTCGGTATTTTGGGGTTCTTGAGCACGTTTTTCAACCGAATTCGCTGCAATTTGGTATTTTGTAGTCGTATATGGTAACAAATCTCCCTACCAAAAATTATTTATATTCACCCCCTTTTTGGGGTAGTCCCTATATAACCCCCTTTTTTATATTAAAATGGTTATCTTGTTTGTTCCGCGTTTTGAGTTTGGTTCTAAGTCTCTGATGTAATCATTTCACCTGCGGAGGATATCGAGATAAACAAGTAGAACGTAAGGTTCGATAATGACCTATAACCCGCATTTAGACCTAGCCCCTGTATTGAGGTTCCAGAAGAAGTAGACCAATATTCCCCATTTTCGAATTTGAACTATGATTGGAAGAAATAATAAAATGGACAAAGTTTGGATGAAATCTAAAGTTTTTGAAACGGATTTGGTCCAAAGAAACATGGGGTCTAGAACCAATATTTCGATTAGCCACGTTTTCACCGTGTTAAAGTGTATATTCCCCCAATATCGGTAAATCTGAGGGTATAAATATACATTAAAAACTTCTGAAGTTTTTATTTTTGCTTACATAATCCCTTTTTAGAAATGTCGGTATAGGTCCACTTTTTGGTATGTTTCCTATATTTTCATTTCTAGTACCTGTCAGTATATATATGGGGAGGGTATTCAAAGTTCGGCCCGGCCGAACTTAACGCTTTTTCACTTGTTTATATTAACACTAGAACGCCGAAGGCAGTCATTTTGACAAAGTGTATATACCCTCATTAGCCATAAGGCTGAGGGTATAATTATCCATTAAAAATTTTTGAAATTTATATTATGGTTTACATAATCGGTTTGTAGAAATGTCGGTATAGGTTCACTTTTTGGTATATTCCTTATATTTTCATTTCAAGTACCTCTTAGCATATCTATGGTGGAGGGTATCCAAAGTTCGGCCGGCCGAACTTAACGCTTTTTCACTTGTTTATATTTAGAACGGTCTATTGAGGTTTTGTAATTTTTATACCCCCACCATACTATGGAGGGTATATTAATTTTGTCATTCCGTTTTGTAACTCATCGAAATATTCACTTCCGAACCTATAAATATATATTCTTGGTCAGGATAAAATTCTAAGACGATCTAGCCATATCCGTCTGTTGTAATCACGCTATTTTCTGAGGGAATCGAAATAGGGTGCTGAAATTTTGCATAGGTTTGTCTTTTGTCTGCAGGCAGGTCAAGTTCGAAGATAGGGTATATCGGTCCACGTTTAGGCATAGCTCCCATATAAGGGCGACCCCCAATCTGGTATTTTGGGGTTCTTGAGCGCGTTTTTCAACAGAATTCACAGAAATTGTGTACACTGGACTCTTATTTGGTACTAAATTTCTCCACAAAAAATTATAAATATAGATCCACTTGTTCTGGTAGCCCCCATATAACAGTGCCTCCTAACTTAAGTATTTTGGGGATTTTAATCGCATTTTTTCTCCGAATTGGCTATAATTTAGTATCTTGAGTTCTTAATAGGTTCCAAATCTCTCCACAAGAAATTATGAACATAGATCCATTTTTTCGGATAGCCTCCATATAAAGGTACTCCCAATTTTCAGTATTTTTGGTTCTTGAGCGCCTTTTTCAACCGAATTCGCTGCAATTTGGTATTTTATAGTCGTATATGGTAACAAATCTCTCCACCAAAAATTATTAATATTCGACAACTTTTGGGGTAGTCCCCACATAACCCCATTTAGTTATATTAAAATATGTATCTAATTTATTCCGTATTTTGGGTTTGGTTTTATGACTATGTTGTAATCTTTTCACCTGCGAAGTATATCGAGATAAAAACTAGAACGTAAGGTTCGATAATGAAATTATATGAACTATAACCCGCATTTAGACCTAGCCCCCGATATTCCCCATCTTCGAACTTGACCTAAGTTTGGAAGAAATAATAAGATGGGTAAAGTTTGGATGAAATCAAAATTTTCAGAAACTAATTTGGTCCACAGAAACATGGGGTCTTAAACAATATTCGATGAGGAACATTTTCACCGTGTCAAAGTGTACACCCTCATATATGGCTGAGGGTATAATTACCCATTAAAAATTTTTGAATTTTGTATTATGGTTTACATAATCGGTTTGTAGAAATGTCGGTATGGTCCACTTGTTAGTATTTTCCCTATATTTTCATTTCAAGTACCTGTCAGTGTATCTATGGTGGAGGGTATCCAAAGTTTGGCCCGGCCGAACTTAACGCTTTTTCACTTGTTTCTTTAATTCCTTAATTCGGATGAGGAGAATTGGAAAATATACATTGGTCGTTTGTTGGTTATTGAGCGAATGGCCCGATTATATTTCACGGTTGCTATTAAAATAAGGTCAACTGTGCTTTCCATTTTCTTTTCTAATTTGAGGCATCTAGCTATTTCAGACAGTGTGCTGTGAGGTGCTATGAAGGGGGCAGCGTTTTCCACTTTAACATTGGTTCCGTAATAGGGACATAATAGTCTCAGATTTTAGTGAAGGCTCGTTGTCGTAGTAAATACTTTCCGTGTGTGAAAAAAGATTCATTAGTTGTATAATCGGGCCTTTTAAATCTATTATTGTGCGAGATAGAATATGTTGAACAAGCGCAAACTTTGAAAAATTATCGATGCATTTTAGGAAACACTTTTTATCCGTTGAAAATATATCGATATGAAGCATTTAGCCTACGTATGATGGTGTGGGGTTATCCCAAGCTCTTGTTTCGTAGGATGCCTGTCGCATTTACCCCTCGAACAGATTTTACAATTTGCAGCAATTTCATTTTCCAATTTCGCCATTTTTGGAAAATAATAATCATAAAGTATTTGTTTAATATTTTCCTCATTTTTATCAAAAATGTCCTGGACAAATTTTTGCAGTGCCAAAATTTAGTAGCAGGAAAGTGTCTAACCAATTCATTCTGAATGGAGGCTAAAGTTGGCAGATCGCAATGTATTGCATTTACGACACTTGGATGGATCACCGATTTTACTTCGGTTAGCAATGTTTCCCTGTTTGTGAGAAGTCAATCATATGTCGGGTTTTCTCAGTAAAGACAATTAAGTTTCTTTTAAATGGGAAATTAGCCTCCCGGAGGACTAATTGGTTCCTAAATAAATTGACCGGTTTGTCCGTAGATTCAACGGTGTATGTCGAAGATATTTCGCTGTGTACCGTTGCGAGATCTGACTGATTATCCTCTTTCAAAGTATTCAAGGATTGAGGCTCAAAGTGTTTCCCGGTGCACATAGATTTAGAGTATGGATGTTCTGTCATGAAAGGGCGTCCGCCACATAATTCTCCTTACCAGGATTATAACTTTTTTTGGCAAACATAACGAACATAATCGTCAACAAATGCTGCCCAACGTTTTATCTTAGCATTCGGTTTTCTATCAGAAACTGAAAATGTAAGTGGTTGGTGGTCTTTGTAAATATTTAGATATCTTAATCCATATAAAAAGTTCCTCAATTTTTGAAGAACCCAAACAGTAGCTAAGAGCTCTCGCTCATTAGTGGCATAGTTTTGCTCTTTATTTTTAAGTGTTCTGGAAATAATGGTGATTGGCGTCCCCCCTTGGGAGAGGTCTGCTCCCAGACCCAATGAAGAGGCGTCTGTTATAAGATCAAAAGGTTTTTGAAGTCAGGATAAAGAAGCATTACTTCTTCAGAAGAAAGGATTACCTTTAATTTTGTAAAGGTCTGCATTTGTTCTTCCTTAAAATTTATTTTCATTCTTCTTAATTGGGAAGCACTAATCTTGTCATTTTCGCCCTTTAGAATATCAGTTAGCGGCTTGGCGATAGATGCGAAATTTTTAATAAAGCATCTGTAATAACTTGGCAATCCTAGAAACGTCCTTACATTGAATAGTCTAGAAGTTGTTTCATAATTAAGGATGGTCTCTACTTTTCCAGGCTCGTTTTGATGTCATTTCCGGACACAAAAAACCGAGGTATTCGACACAGCATGATAAAAAGCATGATATTTCCCTAGAAATTCTCATATTGGCCGCGTATAATCTGTCCAGTACCCACTCAATATGTTTCACATGCTCTTCTTCGGTTTCAGAGAGAGAAGAGAAGAATAATGACGTCGTCGACGTAAACATAGCATGACTTTCCAATTTGCTTTCTCAGGACATCGTCGATGGCCCTTTGGAAAGGGCTGGGGGCATTATCAAGGCCAAAATGAAGACGGCAAAATTCATATTTTCCATTTCCAACTGATAATGCGTCTTTCAGATAGTGTCATTTGATTGAATCCTGATATTAGGTCAAGCGTCGTAAAAAATCTCCGTTGCCAAGATTTAATAGAATAACCGGTATCTGGGGTATTGGGTATTTGCCATCAACCGTTCTGTTCAGTTTTCAGAAGTCTATACTTATCGTTTTTTAGGATTTCCGTATTCATCCTTGCTCTTTTAATCAACAACCTAAACGGGATTATTGTAGATCTGGAAAGCCGTATTATGCCGTTATGCAGATGTTCTTTTACTTCATTGTTAACAAAACCTGCTACACCCATGGGATATGGGTCTAGTTTAGTATAAACGGGATCACTAGAATTAGTTCTTATAGTAGCTACAATATTCGTATTCTATGGAAGTGATTCTTTGGGGTTTGCAAAAACGTCCGAATTTTTTTATCATTACTTTCAAATTTCCGCAATGATTTGAGGTACTTGTATGTCCTCAACTTGTGTAAAATGTACATCCCAACTGCAGTTTTAAGTTCCCTACTTTCAAAATCCAATGTTGCTGCTGTCTGTGTTAATAGATCCATGCCCATTATACCATCAAACGTTGATAGTGATGGTAAGATAAAAAATATTGGTTTGAAAAATATTTATGGTACATTTTTCCGTAACTGCTGTGAAACCATCAATAGATTTCACTGTGAACGGATTGTCTACGGGAATAATACGTTTTAAACTTTTTATAGGTTTGATATAATTCTTCGAAGCCCCTGTATCAATAAGTAGTTTTATGATTTTCCCTGCCACTTTTCTTTCTATAAATGTTAGGAAGGAGTTGTGCCTAAAAAACTAATCTGGTCAAATTCATCCTGAGCATCAACACAATATAGTCTGATTTTGATCGTCTTAACTTTGAGGTAAGCCCTGTGTAGACGGCTTGAATTTCGTTGATTGTCTGAATCTCGGATATTCGTTAAACTCCTTAGGTTCCATTTGATAATTTTCGTTCCTGTTTAAACGAAGGGTAAGGCAGTCTTCCCTGTCTTACCCCTCGGCAAACAATGCCATACATTCCCCACTAATAAATAGTTGTTTTTTTATAAAAACAACCAACTGGGATTCAGCCTGACTATTTTGCAAAAACAAAATACAAATGGTATCCCAAATAAACTGCCAACACTACGTGTGTGCGGAATTTGTTTCACTTTTATACTTATACTTTTCCTCGCGAAATTTGAGGTGAATTGGTTACTTTCCCGATTTGACTCATACTCTTGGGCCAATGCTGTTGGTAAGTCGGATGGACGAGCGGAAAATAATACGTTACACAAATCCTTTTTTCCTGTCAGAAATGAAAACGCGTAATGCACCCATTCTGTATTTTTCGTTCATACAGTTTGCGACATAGTGGGTTTGTTGGTAAGTATGCCAGTTTCTTTTCTACTTCATAATAGAATTCTAGTAATATCATATTACCCTGATGGAAAGTGGACGACAAGTCGGGCAATAATAGCCTTAAAATTTAGCACTGTATTGAATGAGGATAATACCATATCGGATTGACCCTTTTATTTTATTTTTCGAATTATTCTTACAGCCTGGTAGTGTTTAGAGCTTTCATTGTAAGGCTCGAACAACTTATAAGCTGTATGAGCAGCCTGGCGCCATGAAACGTACGATTCAAGTTTTCTTTCAAAATCTGGAAGGGATTTTATAACGTCTATCGTAAGGCTCGAACAACTTATAAGCTGTATGAGCAGTTATTTTGTGTACAGGAATTTGATTGAAGGAATCTATTATAAATCCTACTTCTTGGTCAAGATCACGATTATTCATTAATGTCAGAAAAAACGATTAGATTTTTGTTCAAATTTTCACGAATTTCAAAAAAGAACAAGCGGAATTAATTTAAATATTATCGAAACCAATTCTTGCTAAGAGCCACTCAATTCTTATTAAGATATTTATCATTCACTTTAAAATATTTATAATACACTTTTTTCCAAACAATTTATATTAATGTTAATAATAGATGTGTTACTTAATATTTACTATCTTACAATCGTATAAGTATAGACTCCATTTCATAAGTGTTGCTTAGGCGAGGGACTTGCTGTACTCCTCGCCGTGGTGATGGAGGGGGGTTGTGCAAGGAATTAACTCAAGAGAGCGAGGTGAAGCGACAGACAACGAGAGCTCCCAAGCAGTTAATGGTGTTACGTGCATGTTGATGTAAATATAAAGGAAAGGGAAGAAATAGCAAAAAAATAAAACGCAAGTGATTAATATAATATTCAATTCATTGGTTTTATTGGTGGTTCTTTCTTCTTTTCTTTCAACAAATAAATTACCTCATATATAGCATTTGCAGATTAAATAAAACATTTTACAAATTAAATGAATCTTTCTCCAAATTAAACGAAACCTTTTCCAAATTACATGAAACCTTTTGAAAAATAAACGAAATCTTTTCCAATTGGAATGAAGCCTTTTACAAATGGAATGAAACTTTTAACAAATGGAGTGAAACCTTTTGCAATTGGAATGAATTATTTTCCAAATATTTTGAAATTAAATCAAATAATATTAACAAATTGAATGGTGTGATTGTTTTTTTGTTATTAACGTAAATATTCTTTAATTCGGCGTGATTTTATTTAATATCTTTATTACATAACCCTTAATAAAGCCTTTTACAAATTAAATGAAACCTTTTCCAATTGGAATGAAACCTTTTACAAATAGAATGAAACTTTTTACAAATGGAATGAAACCTTTTGCAATTGGAATGAATTATTTTCCAACTATCTGGAAATTAAATCAAATAATATTAACAAATATAATTGAATGGTGTGATTGTTTTTTTTTTTTGTTTTGTTATTAACATAAATATTCTTTAATTCAGCGTGATTTTATTTAATATCCTTATTACATAACCCTTAATAAATAGTAATGGAATATTTCTTGGCATATTGATCTATGAAAATTTTAAAGTAACTTTAAATCATCTACATAATAGTACATAAAACTAAAAATAATAATACAAACTGGGATAATGCTTAATGTTTTAAAAATATTGGCCAACAGCAGGAGCGCATTCTTGATCTATGAAATTTTGAAAGTAAAAAATTATTATTTATAAAATGATTCCTTTAAATTGAGAATTGAATACTTTGTCCTAAATACGAAATACATATTTGATTTAATAAATTGTTGATGATAAGGTAACTGCTTATTTTAATGAAGGGGTTCCAGACTTGCAGCTTGTGGGATTTTCAAAACTATGTCCATTAGAGCAATCTTGCCGACTCAGCTGTTGAATACTTCGCTCGATTACATAAACAATGTTTTGTTCCATTGAGACGTCACTCTACTCAGCTATTGCACATAATTATATTATTTTGAAAATGCATTTTAAATTGGATTTAGAATTGAAGCATAAGAGTCTAAACGCAACCAGAGCGTCTAGAGTCAACGACGGTCGTTTACAGTGTATTTCTTAGAGTCTAAACGCAACCAGAGAGTCACGAGTCAGCGTCATACTTTTTCGCCGGCGTGAAAACCAAACGAAAGTGTTAGTGTTAACGGCACAATATGTCAATTCTTTGTTTTCATTTTCTGACAGAAAATTTTACGTTGTGCAAACCAAAATCAATTTATTATTTAATAAACAGTAATGTCAAGGAACTTGGATACAATTATTGAAAAAATTATTTTTCTTCCATTTTATTATTAATTCGTTAAAAAACATCCACAATCTTTGAAAATATTTGTTTTTTTTTTTAACAGCACTGCCATTTGTTTTGATATAAATTCTCATTGAAATTTGGTAGCACTGTTGATTTTTACCTAAAATATGGCAACTCAATTGAGAGCAAGAGAGAAATTTTGAGTATGACGCTGAGCAAAAATGAATAAAATCTATTCTAGCGCCATGCCGCTAGACGCGAACGTCAGCCGTCGCGATTTCCCGTTGCCTATAAGAAACACACGGCAAACGACTGTCGCTGACTCTAGACTCTATGGTTGCGTTTAGACTCTTATAGGCAACGTGAAATCGCGACGGCTGACGTTCGCGTCTAGCGGCCTGACTCTAGAACAGATTTAGTTCATTTTTGCTCAGCGTCATACTCAAATTTTCTCTCTTGCTCTCAATTGAGTTGCCATATTTTAGGAAAAAATCAGCAGTGCTACCAATATTTCAGTGCAAATTAATACCAAAACATATGGCAGTGCTGTTAAAAGAACAAATATTTTCAAAGATTGTGGACGTTTTTTTAACGAATTAATAGTAAAATGGAAGAAAAATTGATCGAGGAAATAAAAAAATACGAAATTTTGTATAACTTGGAATCTCCTGATTACAAAAATACAATCAAAAAGGAAGAAATTTGGAAGAACATTGCAGAAACTCTCAATATAAGAGGTAAATAATTAAATGTTTGTATTTTTCCTATAGCTTTTTGCTTACATTAGTCGAAAATTGCAAATCAAGATGGAAGAATTTACGGGACACGTATAGGAAGAAAAAACAGAGGGAAATTGTAAGATCCGGCAGTGAAGCTAGCTTCGAACGTCCATGGAAATTCGCAGTTCAAATGTAATTCCTGGAGAACATCAAGAGCTCTATATACCTTCAACAATGAATTTTGTACGATTAGAACTATTGGCAATCTCACAAACGATGTTGGGACTGAACCGGAGGATATAGTAATCCTGGACGAAGATTCTTCGCCGGCACCTTCGACAATACGTCCTCCAATACTACGACCACTAAGCAGGCTTCAAAATGACGTAGTGGAAAATGGAATCTGCGAAGTCTTGAAAGTAGCAAAGTCAGCTTTGGCTGCAAGGGCAGACAATTCTACAGAAAAGAGTAACACTTGCCTAATGTTTGAATCTCTGGGGAAAACGATTGAGGAGTTAAACTTCTCTCCGGATGATAAAGAAGAATTGGAAGATAAAATCTGGTGTTTCGTGAGGACGGAAATAAAATATTATAGAAACAAGAAATAAGTGTAGATATAATTATATAAATATTTGTATTTATTATTATTAGGCTTAAGATAAGATGAATTCAATTTGTTCTAGTTTTTTTTTTTAATAATTATTATATAATAAAAATAAAAAAGGCACTTAAAGGACAACAACTTTTTTTATACACTGGTAAATAAAAAGTTTTTCAAAGTATTCCTTAGGTTAAACACGAAGGAAGTAGATCGGTTAATCGGATTGGGTCTGAGGAAAGCATTTCATTTCCTTGGGATCCATCATCGGCACTGCTATAATATTTTATATCATTATGAAAAATCAAAAAATTGTGTAACACAACTATAGCCAACACTATTTTGTCCACATTTTCCGGCGAAGAATCGATTGGCTAAAATTCCAAAACAAATTTCAATGCGGCATATTGCTCTCGAGAGGGACTCATTAAATTTTCTTTTGTCGGGAGATAAATTGAGTCCGGGATATGGGCGCATTAAGTTTTCCAACAGAGGAAACGCATTGTCACCAACAAAATAGTATGGGAAATTTATTTCTGTTCCTGGTAAATTTTGCGCTATCGGAATGTTAAGATCCTTTTTAAGGATTTTTTGTCCGAATTCGCTCCGGGCAAAAATTCCTCCGTCACTTTGACTGCCGAAAGCCCCTACGTCGAGAAATGTTATCGCATACCTAGCATCACATGCAGCCATAAGAACGATGCTAAATGTTTTTTTATAATTGAAGAACAATGAACCGCTTCGTTGAGGAGACACTATATTAATGTGCTTCCCATCTATTGCCCCTAAACAATGGGGCATACCTGTTTCAACATAAAAACTGTTAGCAATCTGTTTCCATTCGTAAGTGTTTGGTGGAGCTACATATATTAAGTGTAACTCTTCCCAAATCGATTCACATGTCTAGTAGATAATACTTCTGACAGTGGTCAATCCCAATTTGTGCGACCAAGCCAAATATTGGAAGCTACATCCATGTGCTAAAAACCTGTAAATATTCGAATGTAATTATTATGAGATTCTCATAAAAAAACGATTACTTACAATAGTGTCAATGACAAACGAACCTCCGGGAAAATTGCTTTTCTTTGAGAGTGTCTCTGCAGCCTCTCTTTAAGTAAGTTAAGAAGCAATTTGTATTTTGCTACACTCATCCGTGTGGCTTTGAAGAAATGTTCCTCATCCATTGACTGGATTTGTTTTAAACACGTATTGTAAAATCCCTGCTCATCTCGTGATCAATTTACAGGACGCACCCATCATCTTCTTTTTGATCCCACACTCCTCTGAGCTTCTTTATAATAGCAATAAGCCGAACAAGCTATTGCTACTGCTCCAATAATTTTCCCCAAGTTCCTTGACATTATTGTTTATTAAATAATAAATTGAATTTGGTTTGCACAACGTATAATATTCTGTCACAAAATGAAAACAAATAATTGACATTTTGTGACGCTAGCCGCCAACTCTTTCGTTTGGTTTTCACGCCGGCGAAAAAGTATGACGCTGACTCGTGACTCTCTGGTTGCGTTTAGACTCTAAGGCGGTAGGAATGTAAGGTTGCATCTTTTGGATTGGATTTTATTTTTTTATGTCATGTCTCTTGTATATTTGAGCATTATACATTGTAAAGAACGAATTTTACAACTCTGGATTGATGCTCTCCAAAAGACTTTCTATAAATAATTTAAATATATCTGCATTAACACTGGAATTAGAAATGATTATGTGATGTACAACTCCCCCGTGGTTTACTGCTGCAATTAGAGTGACATTTCGACCTCCGACCGTAGGCAATAATATGTGTGCTCTTGTTCTTTGTCTTGAACGGGCTTGGGTAGGCGAAGATTAAATCTACACTCATCAATGTATTTCGTATTTAGGACTACGTATTCAATTACTGTTATAAAATATTTATAACTAATTGATTGATACTTTCAAAATCATAGACCAATATGTCAAGAAATGTCCCATTTTGTATTACTATTTCTTTAGTTTTATGTAGATATTAAATAAAATCAATTTATGTTAATTACAAAAAATCAATCACATTTACATAACCATACATCTATACTTATTAATATTCTTTGATTTACTTTTCAAACATTGATTTAAAATTACTGGAACTATTATATTTACTTGGACAAGAATAAAGGTTTAATTTAATTTGGAAAATGTTTCATTACATTTGTAAATAGTTTCATTCTATTTGTAAAAGGTTTCATTCCAATTTCGTTTAATTTGCAAAAGGTTTAATTTAATTTGAAAAGGTTTCACTTAATTTGGAAATGGTTTCATTTAATTTGTATAAGGTTTAATTTAAACTTGAAATGCGTTATATATTAAGATGAGATTTCGTAGTCTTACTAGCCTTTGGAAATTTGAAGAAATCATAGTCAAAAGCTTAAAACTCCATTTTGTTTTTGCATAAATCACAATGAATTAAAGAATATTTATGTTAACAAGAAAAAAATTAATCACAATTACATAACCAATATTTGTTAATATTATTCGATTTAATTTTCAAATATTAATTTAAATCTACGGGAAATCTGTCCTCCTTGGACAAAAATAAAGGTTTCATTTAATTTGAAAAATGTTTCATACCAATTGCAAAAGGTTTCATCCCATTTGTAAAAAGTTGCATTCCATTTGTAAAAAGTTTCATTCCAATTGGAAAAGGTTTCGCTTAATTTGGAAAAGGTTTCATTTAATTTGGAAAAGGTTTCGTTTAATTTGGAAAAAGGTTCATTCAATTTGTAAAAGGTTTCATTTCATCTGGAATTTCATATGATCGCATCTCTATATATAGCATTTCAAGATTAAATTAAACTTTTTACAAATTAAATGAAACCTTTTCCAAATTAAACGAAACCTTTTCCAAATTAAATTAAACCTTTTGCACATTAAACGAAATCTTTTCCAATGGGAATGAAACCTTTTACAAATGGAATGAAACCTCTTGCAATTGGAATAAAACATTTTCCAAATTAAATGAAACCATTATTCTTGTCCAAGTAAATATAATGTTTCCAGTAATTTTAAATCAATATTTGAAAATTAAATCTAAGAATATTAACAAGTATAGTTGTATGGTTATGTAATTGTGATTGATTGTGATCTGTAATTAAGCTTGATTTTATTTAATCTCTTTACTACATAGAACTAAATAAATAGTAATACAAACTGGGACATTTCTTGACATATTGATCCATGAAATTTTGAAAGTATCAATAAGTGTTTTAGAACAGGAATTGAATACCTGGTCCTAAATACGAAATACATTGATGAGTGTAGATTTAATCTTCATCAACACAAGCCCGTTCAATACAAGGAACAAGAGCACACATATTATTGCCTACGGTCGGAGGTCAAAATGTCACTCTAATTGCAGCAGTAAACAAGGGGGGAGTTGTAAATCGCACAACCATTTCTAATTCCAGTGTTGATGAAGATATATCTAAATTATTTATAGAAAGTTTTTTTTAGAAAATCAATCCACAGTTGTAAAATTCGTTCTTCGTTCGCCCTATTCTGCAATTATACATCCAATTTAAGATGCATTTTCAAAGTAATATAATTATGTGCGATAGCTGAGTAGTCGAATCGAGCGAAGTATTCAACAGCTTATTCGGCAAAATGTCACTCTAATTGCAGCAGTAAACAAGGGGGGAGTTGTACATTGCACAACCATTTCTAATTCCAGTGTTGATGTAGATATATTTAAATTATTTATAGAAAGTTTTTTGGAGAAAATCAATCCAGAGTTCTAAAATTCGTTCTTCGTTCGCCTTATTCTGCAATGCATTTTCAAAGAAATATAATTTTGTGCGATAGCTAAGTAGTCGAATCGAGCGAAGTATTCAACAGCTTACTCGGCAAGAAGCTGCAATTCGGGAATGCCTTCATTAAGATAAGCTGTTACCTTATATATATATATATATATATAAATTACGTGTATGTTAGTGATCGCTAAACTCAAAAACTACTGCATCAAATTTTACCAAATTGTATATAAAGCCTCTATGGGACATGAGGAGTGCTTTTGGGTAGTTTGAAGTTCATCTGATAGATGGCGCAATATTTAGTTTTTTTGTGTTTCTGCACTATAACTCAAGAACTACAGCACCAATTTTTACCAAATTGTATGTATGGGGCGTGAGAAGTTTTTCTGTGTAGCTTGAGTTCATCCGACAGATGGCGCAATATTTAGTTTTTTTTTTGTGTTTTTGCACCGTAACTCAAGAACTACTACACCGTGTTTCTGTTTAATTTTAAGTTCGTACGTTGCATTTTGCCCGATTATAGATTGGGTGCTTATCGATGTTAAGTACTCCAACACCAATTCATACATAACCTGTTTCCGTGAATAGCGCGTGGGAGTAAACGAAAAAAAAATTAAAACTTTTCAAATTGAAGTAAAATTAATTTAAATTAAATCTTTGTTGCCATATATTCACATATAACAAATACAAAGCATAAAGCAATGATTCTCCTCTCCATCATTGGGAATCACCAAAAAATCAACCAAGAAAATCCTATTGTTTCTTTTTTGCATAAACAATACTTTAAGAAACTTAATAAGAAACTTTGTCAATTTCTGCATATCTAAGCAATTGTGGAATTTCATAATTATTGATAGAGGATAAGAATAATTGTGTGTGGTTGCAAAAAAACAAAAAAAGTAAAGCGTTACTCGATTCTATTACTTTCTGATTCTTAAAAAAAAAACAAATCAAGAAGAAGAAGGACAAGTGTAAAAAATAATTATTACTTTTGCTGGATGGTTTTATAGACGGTGTGTTGTAGCAGTTTGCTAATGTTTTAAGCTTGACATTGTGTTGTTTGAAGACTATGAAGACGGCAAGCGGACAAGGAAAGTTCATCAGTTCATTATAAGAGCAACGAGCTAGGCCGAAAAAAGCTGATGGAAGAAGAATTGAAGGATTGTAAGAAGAATAAACAGAATACTGATGTTTAGTTAATAAACTTACAATTAACGTAATAATTAACTACAAGTAAAAACAAATTCCTAAGCAAATCAAACTATTGTTTTACGGAATGTTTGAATACAAAAGGGAATAGGAATGTGGAGGCCAGCAACAATGATATGTATGCAACAAATAGATTTTGATGAAAGCATATTTATATTTATATTAATACCTATTAAGTGTTTACAAGAAGAAAGCAAATATGGGAACAAACTATATATGAGGAAAAAGGAAGAATAATATGTTCGCTCCAAGCTTTGAATTTGATGGTAGTCATTTTTATTTTGTAAGATATTAATACAATTGTGTTTATGTGGAATTTAATAATTATTGATAGAGGATAAGAATAATTGTGTGTGGTTGCAAAAAATAAAACAAAGTAAAGCCAATGAAACAAAAAAAAAAAGAAAAATAACGTTATTCGATTCCATTACTCTCTGATTCTTAAAAAACAAAGCAAGGAATGTGGAGGCCAGCAACAATGATATGTATGCAACAAATAGATTTTGATGAAAGCATGTTTATATTTATATTAATACCTATTAAGTGTTTACACGTAGAAAGCAAATATTGGAACAAACTTTATATGAGGAAAAAGGGAGAATAATATGTTCGCTCCTAGCTTTGAATTTGATGGTAGTCATTTTTATTTTTTAAGATTGTTTAATACAATTGTCTTTATGTTAAACAGACCTTTTTTGCTTGCTGGGCATGCGTGGCGCTTACCGAAATGCTTACAAGAGGAAAGGGAGAAAAACATCAAACAAACTGTAAGGACTATAGGGAATAACAACAACATGTATGCATCAATTATACCTATAAAGATGACAAGCGATATTAAGACACGGACGCATGAGGATGCAGAGGCCTGTTAATAAAGGGAAATGTGTGTGTTTAGGTTCGATACATTGTTTACGACAATGTATATGTTCGATATGTTGTTCACCCCTTCCGTAGCATACCAATTATTATTCACATTAATTGGCCACTCATTTGAGTCAATGGGGGAATCTTCTCTGCGCTCTCTTCTAGGAGTCACATTCGCCTGGTTCGGATTGTAGGAGAGAGTATCCGCTCTTTCCTACGCTCTCTCCTAGAAGTCACATTCGCTCAGTTCGGATGCAGAGAGGACTTTCCAGTGCTACGGTCGTCGATGTGATCTCGACCTTGTTTACGCTACATTTGCTCACCGCGACACACTTGCATTCTAACTTTCGTTGTTTAAACTTGCTTTCTAACTCTCGTTGTAATCTCTTGCTTTCTAGCTTTCGTTGCTAAAACTTGCAATCTCGCTTTCGATCGAACACGCACGCATTAAGGTAAAGTTTTGTTTCATTCGAAACTCATTAACTTGCCAAATAAAGTTTGAAAATACACTTAACCCAAACCTTGTTTTATTTTGTTTTTCTCTTTTTTGGTTTTTCTCTCCCTCCTCGGTATCACGCCAACATTTTGATCCGTTCGAGCCGGATAAAATAAGCATTGTTGTTGCGTTTTGATCCCATCAAGTCGGATAATCTACCAACAATTTCGCACTTTTCGCTATTTCAAAGGAGAAAAACATCATCACCCCTCATTATACACAACATCTCGTCATCATCATATTCACCAAAACCATAAACATCAAAAACTGCATCATCATCCACAAACAACAATACATCATAAACTCAAAGGTACGTAGTTCAGTTTCTTTTATATTGAGCATATCGCGGGTGTTTTCGTTTTTACATCTCGCTTTACAAAAAAAAAAAATATATTTGTTTCTACATTTTTCGCTACGTCACCTACTGGTCGACTTACAATTGCCTTAACGCGTGTTATCCTAAATATACAGTCCACTCATTGTCGCATAGTGTCGCCATAATTTATTTGCTAGTAATCTGTTGTGTAGTGCTTATTTGTGATTTCTCACTAAAGGCTACCAATACACTCCGCTTTCTCGTTGACTTTGACAGCCACTAGTGAGAAAAAGCACTAACAACAATACGAATACTCATCTTGCCCTTTTTCTATTTTTCCTTATTATTCTCAAAGCTACCAACTACTAATACTTCGCATCCCCTCTCGTACAACAATAATATTCTAATATTCCACGCGCCTTTTTGTAGCGTCTGTTTATTAACATTCGATCTACCAACAAATTATTTCTCTTCACCACTATTACTGCTCAATCGTTCGATACCCAACACTCACTGTTGGTTCATTCTCGTTGTGTTGTTGATCGTGTGATATCAACAACAAATATCACTCTCGCATTCCAGCCGCCTCGTTTAGTGTGAGCCGACTAACAAACAAACGTACCAACAAGCTCTTGCTCTCCCCACACATCTATGTTGGTTCGTTGTCGTTGGTCTGTTTGTAGTGCGTTAGCCGCTCACTCAACACTGCTTGTGTTTTATTCCCTTTTGTGCGGTATTCGTTGTTCACCACTGCACAGTGGGTCCGTATGAATAATAGTGGATTTTTATAAATAATTTTTTAAAAATAATTTATAAAAGATTGTTGTTATATTTGTTGGTCTATTGTAGATTTTTGGACTTTTACCAAAAAATACCCTACTTTCGGCATTCACAAGCGCATTTGAAGCATTAATTTGTGGGCTAATCAAAAACTCCTTTTCGCAATTTTATTGATTTATTTGTAATTTTTTCGAAAAAATAGTTATTTGCTTTTACACCAAAAATTAATTGGCTGTAAAATTGTAGCACAATCCGAAATTACGTGCACCCTACTGTCGTTGATAGCGATTTTCAAATTATTTTCGCTACTTCTTGTTCTCTTTTTGGGAAGTATAATACTAATTGTTGTTTTTTGTCGTTCCAATCGACTATCTTGGTTTTGTGGTACTTTTTATAGTTTGGTTTGGAAATATTCTACATTATTCTTTGCATGTTTGGTAGTTTTGTACATTAGTACCCTACATCTTACAGACTAATTTCGATAGTTACATCCTCAAATAAAGCAATCTTTGGAATTTCTCTCAATCCTTTTTTGTTGTTTGCTCTTGAATCCATCACGGAATATTGTGTTCAATTTGATTTCAGCTTTCGCACTCTACTGGTAGAACTTAGCTTTCTATTTCTACCTTTTCGAAATTATAAAGACAATTGTAAAATTCGTCGGCTCATTTTGGTCTATCTTCTAAAATTTCGTTAGTTCACTTTTCGTTATTTTGCGACACTTGGATTCAATTTGGTCGTGTCCTAAACTTCTGTGTCCACATACATTTTCAGGAATTGATTCGTTTCCCTCTTTCGTCCCCTTACTTCCTCTTAATTCGTTGCAATCATGTCCATCAGTCCTCTAACGCGTTTCATTAGAGCCGCCGACGCTCTCATAAAATACGATTCGTTTTTCGATCAGATCAAACCCGAGAAACTTAATTTGTATAGTCTCGACATACATAGATCTGAAATTTGTGAACTCTGGACTAACTTCAAAAATTATTATGATGATTGCATTGACCACCTGTCGACATCGTCGAGTTCTCAACTCGTGGATAAGAATGTCGTCGAGGGTAAATACGACAGTTCCTTTCGGGCATATCAACATTGCCTTTCGGCAATAAATCAGAAGCTAGACAGACTGAAAGCCTCCAAGCCGTCTTCGCCACTAGTAGTTTCTGTCACGCCTAACCATCCGCCAACAGTTCCTCAACTTGTTTCACATACAGAGGAATTCCTTGCAAGCACGCCTTCTCCACTGCCTACTCTTTCGAACACATTATCTTCGTTGTCCAAAATCTGCGAGGAAAGCAAACCTTCTGGTTTACTTTCTAACGAAACCCTCGCTTCGTCGAAATTCACACCTACTAATTTTGTCAATCATGCTATCGATTCTCAATATCTAACCTTGCCTCCTTGCGACATCGAAATCTTTAGTGGAGATTTTATGTCATGGCCAACATTTCGTGATCTGTTCACCACGCTTTTCATAAATAATTCTCGTTTGAGTGACATTGAAAGATTATGTCACTTGATTCAAAAAACCAGCGGTGAGGCTCGTGAAATTGTTTTGAACTTTCCACTCACCAATCGTAGCTTTTCACTTGCTTGGAAATCATTGCAGGATACTTTTGACAATAAACGTATCCTTGTGAACAATCACCTCAAACTACTTTTCAACATTCCCGCAATAAAAAAAGAATCATCCTCTGGCCTCAAAACACTTCAACGTGGAATAAATAGTTGCATTTCCGCCGTGTCTGTCTATGATGTAGTAACGGATCATTGGGATCCAATTCTAGTTTTCATTTGTCTGCAACGTTTACCAAAAATAACAGTAACACTCTGGGAACAAACTATCAAAGACAAATCATCTCTATCTACTTGGAAACAATTAGATGCGTTCCTTTCAAATAGAATACAAACATTGTCGTGTCTTGATAATTGGATTTGTATCAATTCTCCTAGAAAATTGAATTCGCCACATAGTAGTTCAAGTTCCAAACCACAATCGCTTACTTTCAAACCACAATCGCCTAGTTCCAAACTACTGTCGCCTAGTTCCACACCACAATCGCCTAATTGCACCTCCAAATTGTTCTATCGTACTTGTGTGATGTGTCCCCAGCAGAGCCATCATCTACGAGTCTGCTCTCGATTTCTAAAACTTTCGCTTGAGAATAGATTCTCATTAGTAAAAAAACATGGTCTTTGCATAAACTGTCTATCACATGGACACCCTGTTAAAAACTGTAGAAATAATCACAATTGCTCCATTTGCAAAAATAGACATCACACGCTACTACACCGTACACAAAACATAAATTTGTCAAATCCGTCTAATATTTTGCCCAAATCTCGCTCCGCATCTAGTTCGATCACTCCCATTCGAAGTTCTCATGCTAAATTGGACAATCGGCAAGTTCTGCACACCACTCAAAACAGAAATGTGCTTTTGGGAACTGCCGTTGTAAATGTTGTACATAATCGGAAAAATTATGCCGTTCGTGCTATTATAGATCCCTCGTCGGAAGTCTCAATCATGACAAAGAGACTACAACAAACTATTGGAATTGATTCTCGCTATACAAACGCAACTCTATCTGGAGTAAATAATGCTTCAACTAGCACTTCTAAAGAAATTTGTTCATTGAATTTATCCTCGCCTAAAAACTCGTTGAATACTTTATCTACAAACACGTTGGTCGTGCCAAATATTTGTCAAAAATTATTATCGTTGTCTTCCATTCCGAATCTGCATTCCAAAATATCTCACCTAGATTTAGCGGATACTTCCGATAATAAAGATATAGATTTGTTATTGGGCGCAGATTTATACTCTCAAATTCTATCGGCTGAGTCGCCTCACATTGTTTTGAATTCACTGGAGGCTCAGAAAACTATATTCGGTTATATACTCACTGGACCGATTCCTTGTCGTCAAATTGCATAGTTGACATAACGAACAACTTTTAATTGTAGTCTATATATATCATATAGCAAACTCGCTATTTTTTGTTAATTTGTTGCTCAATAAAAACTGAACTACTATACCTATCGATGCATTTTATTCACAATGCAAATACTAACCTAGAATAAGTCGCGATTTAGTCTAATTCATGTTGCATTGCATTGTAGCGCTGCAAGGTGGGCGGCAATGTTTAGGTTCGATACATTGTTTATGACAATGTATATGTTCGATATGTTGTTCACCCCTTCCGTAGCATACCAATTATTATTCACATTAATTGGCCACTCATTTGAGTCAATGGGGGAATCTTCTCTGCGCTCTCTTCTAGGAGTCACATTCGCCTGGTTCGGATTGTAGGAGAGAGTATCCGCTCTTTCCTACGCTCTCTCCTAGAAGTCACATTCGCTCAGTTCGGATGCAGAGAGGACTTTCCAGTGCTACGGTCGTCGATGTGATCTCGACCTTGTTTACGCTACATTTGCTCACCGCGACTCACTTGCATTCTAACTTTCGTTGTTTAAACTTGCATTCTAACTTTCGTTGTTTAAACTTGCTTTCGAACTCTCGTAGAGTAAACTCTTGCATTCTCGTTCTCGTAGAATAAACATCTCTCGCTATCGTCGTTAACGCACGTTAAGGTAAAGTCTTGTTTCTCACGAAACCCATTAACTTTACAATAAAGATTGAAAATATTTACATAAACATTCTATCGTTTTTTTTATGGCGGGCATGATAACTCCTCACTGGAACATCGGAATCCGAAAATTCCAACGATGTTAGAAAGAGTTCATGTCTGGCTCTCGTATGAACTAAGATTATTGACTTCGCTCTAAAATTAAGAAAATGGCGGAGCTTTAAAAAAATATTTTTGGAAAATCGCCGATTTTTGACCAAAAACCAAATTAAAAAATAAGGAAGATCTTCACCGATTGGCTTTATCCTAGGTCATACGATAGGTATACACTCACAGAGAAACGTGTAAAACTGGAATCGATTGTGTTATTAGTTTTTGAGTTATCGTGCCCGCCATTCGCAAAAGAGAAAAACGCGTTTAAAGTTTGAGAATCCCTTTAGCCGTCACTTGATGCTGACACAAGAAATCGGCTATATCTTCAACAGTTCTTGAGATTTTCACTTGAAATTTTGTAGGGACATTCTTGAATTAGTGTAGATTCGAATTAAATCAAAAAAAAAATATAATTCTAATATTAAAAAAATTAATTTAATTTAATTCTAATATTAAACAAATCTATGTTTGAGAGTTTTGTAAAGTAAATAAAAGAGATTTTTTACTGTGTAGAAGTACTTTCTGTAAACCAAAAAAAGTGTAGAGATTAACAAAGTGACTTTACACTATACAAAATTTCCGAGTCCATGAAACAAAAAAATACACAAAATGTACACGTTCTTTTCAGAGGTTACTCTCCCTGCGTTCTTCAGAGGTTACTCTGCCTCATCCTCGCAAATCTTGTAGTTAAAAAATAATTTTCTTGAGCTACTCGTGCCATATAATGGGAGTTGTTTTTCAGTTATTAAAAAATAACTGTAATAAACGAGAAATGATCGTGGGCCTAAATCTCTATCTCTATATATAAAAATTACGTGTACGTTCGTGATCGCTAAACTAAAAAACTACTGAACCGATTTTTACCAAATTGTAAATACAGCCACTACGGGGCGTAGGGAGTGTTTCTGTGTAGTTTGAAGTTCATCTGACATATGGAGCAATATTTAGTTTTTTTTTTGTGTTTTTGCACCGTTTTATAGATTATTAGCAGACCCGGCAGACGTATTGCCTTATCAATATAGGGTTGGTAAAAATTAACGAATTCATCGATAATATATTTCGGAAAATATTCAATAAAAAATGTGCGTCAAATTTCCACAATCAAAAAATATGAATAATACTTTCCTCATTACGGTAAACTTTCATTTACTGATACTCTAGTATATTAAGTAATATTGTTATTGTTAAATATTAAATTATGTCAGTATGTGTGGTATTTCAGTTTATCAAGTGAACGAACTTATTCCACCAAACACAAAACATTTTTCAGGAGAAGGTCATGTTTTGATGTAACTACTCTTATCTCAAAACATAATTACTATTCCTATTTTGATCGCATACGATTCATAATCTCCAATCTCGGATTTTTTATGTTTTCTCAAAATTTTCTTTGGTAAAACTCTTCCTACTGCAATTAAAAACAATCGAAGAAAAATGTGAATCAAATTTGTGCAGTCGTTCTCAATGGAAACGTTTTTCACATCATGAAAATTATATTTGAGACACCTAGATTATCTATTGCGGAATTGTCTCCATGTAGGATTCAAATTTCTATAAATATTTCACAAACAAAGCGCGTTTTATTCCCTATTTAGAATACGTTCAAGTTTTAGCCAATGTTTCAGATATTGTGTGGGAGATATGCCATGTTTTGGTGTTATAACGCAAAAAATTGCTCAAAGTTATTGTGCGCTTTTAAGCCTCCTTATATTTGGTCCATATTTTGGCATAGTATTAATCGGGCAAAACACAAATAAGCTATTTATCGCGCAATCTGTTGGACAAATTTGAAATGAAACACAAAAACACTACTCACGTGCTGTAGTTCTTGAATTATGGTGAAAAACCACAAAAAACAAAATATTGCGCCATCTGTCGGATGAACTTCAAACTACACAGAAACACTCCTCACGCCCCATAGAGCGTGTACACACAATTTGGTCCAAATCGGTGCAGTAGTTTCTGAGTTGAGCGATCACGAACTTACATGTAATTATTATATATATATACTAGCAGGCCCGGCAAACGTTGTTTTGCCGTATCAGAATTGGATCAATTTAGGTTTGGTTAAAGTTTATACTATTTACCATTTAATTTTTGTCAAATTTTCGATAAAAAAATAAGCATAATATTTTCCTCACGACAGTAAACCTTCCTTTACTGATACCACAATATTTTAAGAAATATTGTTATTGTTAAATATTAAATTATGTCAGTATGTGTGGTTCAGTTTATCAATTTGTCGAACTTATTCCACCAAACATTTTTCAGGAGAAGGTCAAGTTTTGATCTAACTACTGTTACCTCAAGAGATAATTTAGTATAGATGGCGTAATTACTATTCCTATTTTGATCACATACAATTCATAAGTCCTTTGAATCATCAAAATTGGTGCAGACGTCCTTGAGTTATAAAAGGTGTAAATAACACAACATTCAACGAATAAAAGAAAAATTTCAATAATACGTTCCATAGCTAGCTAAATTATTGAGGTATTTGTAATCTTTTGTAGCAGCTATTGAACATTTTAAATGGACATTTTGGTATATCCTAAACATAAAAATATTCCTAACAGAATACGTTCAAGTTTCAGCCAATGATTCAGATATCGTGAGGAGTATATGCCATGTGTTGGTTTTATAACATAGAAAAATTGGCTCGCCATTATTGTGCGTTTTTAAGCCTCCTTATCTTTGGTCCATATTTTGCATAGTGTAATATTAGGTACTTTGAAAGTTGTAACAAATACCCTACAAATTTCTTTATTTGGTATTTAATGATGGGTAAGGAAATTATCTGTAAATTGTCGGTAGAGTATCACTTTATGGTATATGTACCACATAATTGTAGGCAAATCGCCGCTCCCTCAAAATATATTTTACAAGATTTTAGCGTATTTTTCTCAAAATTTTCTTTCATAAAAACCTTCTCACACCAATTACAAATAACTGAAAGAAATTTGTTGTCAAATCTGTCTCTCCATTCTCAAACTAAGGAGTTATTATAAGTTTTTAACATAACTTTTATAAGTAGATTTAAATTACATTTACTTCAATTTGATAAGTTATTTTTTTCGTTTGACTCCCACGCGCCATTCACGAAAACAGGTTATGTATGAATTGCTGTCAGAATACTTAAGGTCGATTAAGCACCCAATCAAAAACAATGACGGCAAAACACAATGAAGCTATACATCGCGCCATCTGTCGGACGAACTTAAAATTAAACACAAAAACACTACTCACGCCCCATAGAGCATATACGTAGAGTTTGGTCAAATCGGTGCAGTAGTTCTTGAATTATAGTGAAAAACCACAAACAAACTTAATATTGCGCCATCTGTCGGATGAACTTCAAACTACACAGAAACACTCCTCGCGCCCCATAGAGCATGTACATACAATTTGGTCTAAATCGGTGCAGTAGTTTTTGAGTTTAGCGATCACGAACTTACATGCAATTTTTATATATCACTTTATCACTTTATGGTATTTCCCACATAATGGCAGGCATATCGGTCCAGCCGTTCCTTCAAAATATTTTTTGCAAGATTTTCGCCGATTTTTCTCAAAATGTTCTTGCATAAAAGCCTTTCCTCTTCAATTACAGGCAAGTGAAAGAAATTTTGAGTCAAATCGGTGCCGGCGTTCTCAATTGAACAGTTACTATACATTTTGAAATCATTTTTATAAATAGATTTAAATTAATTTTACTTCTTAACAGGTTATGTATGACTCGGTGTCGGAATACTTAGCGTCGACACACGCCTATTAAACACCCAATCTCTAATCGGGCAAAACACAAAGAAGCTATATATCGCGCCATCTGCCGGACGAACTTAAAAATAAACACAAAAACACTACTCACGCCCCATAGAACATATACGTAAAGTTTGATCAAAATCGGTACATTAGTCCTTGAATTATAGTAAAAAACCACAAAAAACAAAATATTGCGCCATCTGTCGGATGAACTTCAAACTACACAGAAACACTCCTCACGCCCCATAGAGCATGTACATACAATTTGGTCCAAATCGGTGCAGAAGTTTTTGAGTTTATCGATCACGAACATACACGTAATTTTTATATATATGGAGATATAGAGGTAGAGAAGAGATGTAATAATTCACAAAATAAATAACTTCACAGTATTCATCATCTATTAACATCAAACTCATTAGTGTAGTTGGTAAAAGTGGAGTGATTGCGTAACCAGTTCACACACACACATATATATATGTATGTATATATAACAACTATTTATTAGTGGGGAATGCGCTAAGTAACGGTGTGTTACAAGTGTAGCATGTGCGAAATTTTTTTCTCAAAAAAATTCAATGTCAATACAATCTTGAATAACCCATTATAGCTGTAAAAAATCCGCAATTTTATCTCCAGCCAATTCGCAGAAATTTCATATCGAAACTGATATCCATCTTTTAAAGGGAAATTTTTGTGCGTACACTAAATTTTTCTTAATATCTCCGAAATTTACAAACATATTAATAAAAAAATTAGCATGTAATGTAAATGACGTAAAACTATTTAATAAGTTCGACCGGGTCGAACTTTGCATACCCTCCACCATAGATATATTGACAGGTACTCGAAATAAAAAAATAGGGGACATACCAAAAAGTATACCTATAACGACATTTCTACAAACCGGTTATGGTTCTAAATGTGGGATGAAGTCAAACAATTTTGACTTCATCCCACATTTGCCCATCTTATTATTTCTTCCAAACCTGTTTGTGTTCGAACATGTGGACCTATATTAATAAATTTTTGTGGAGACATTTAGTACCCAATGCAGCAAATTTCAGCAAATTCGGCTGAAAAACGCGTTAAAGAACCCTAAAATACCGAAAAAATAGAAACATTTACCTATATTTATAATTTTTAGGGAGATTTGCTATAAAATTAGAACTCAAAGTACCAAATTTTAGCGAATTCGGTTGAAAAGCAGGTCCACGAACAGCAAAATACCGAAAGCTGGGGGTACCATTATATGGGAGCTATACCTAAACATGGACCGATATATCCCATCTTCGAGCTTGACCTGCCTGCAGGCAAAAGACACATTTATGCAAAATTTCGGCACCCTATCTCAATTCCTTCAGAAAATAGCGTGATTACAACAGACGGACGGACATGGCTAGATCGTCTTACAGTTTTACCCTGATCAAAAATATATATACTTTATAGGGTCGGAAATGAATATTTCGATGTGTTACAAACGGAATGACAAAATTAACATACCCTCCATACTATGGTGGAGGGTATAAAAATTACAAAAGTAATTTCGGAAACAAAATATTCCTAACTTAAACAAGTGAAAAAGCGTTTAGTTTGACTGGGCCGAACTTTGGATACCCTCCATCATAGATATACTAAACGGTAGTTCAAATGAATATGTAGGGAAAATACCAAAAAGTGGACCCATACCGACATTTCTACAACGCGATTATGTAAACCATAATGTGAACCATGTTCCAGAAAATGTTGATTTCATCCAACCTGTGCCTATTTTATTATTCTTCCAAACTTAGTTCAGGTTCGAAAATGTGGACTATCGGCCCACTCCCTCTGATACCTCCCACACAGGTGCTAGGCCTGAATTCGGGTTATAGTTCATGTATAGTTCATTATCGAACCTGACGTTCTAACTTTATCTCGATATCCTCCGCATGTCAAATACTTACGACAGACTCTTAGAACCAAACCCAAAACGCGTAACAAATTAGATAACTATTTTAATATAAAAAAGGGGGTTATATGGGTACTACCCCAAAGAGGGGCGGGCGAATATAAATAAGTTTTGGTAGGGAGATTTGTTACCATATACGACTACAAAATACCAAATTGCAGCGAATTCGGTTGAAAAACGCGCTCAAGAACCCCAAATACCGAATATTGGGGGTAACCTTATATGGGGGCTACCCGAAAAAATGGACTTATATTCATACTTTTCTTCTGGAGAAATTTGGTACCTATTAAGAACTCAAAATACTAAATTACAGCCAATTCTATGTAAAAATACGATCAAAACCCCCAAAATACTGAAAGTTAGAAGGTGCCGTTATATGGGGGCTACCAGAAAAAGTGGACCTATACTCATAATTTTTTGTGAAGACATTTAGTACCCAATAAGAACCAACGTAGCAAATTTCAGCGAACTCGGTTCAAAAACACGGTCAAGAACCCCAAAATACCGAAAATTGGGGCCTGCAGACAAAAGACAACCCTATGCCAAATTTCAGCACCCTATCTCAATTCCTTCAGAAGATAGCGTGATTACAACAGACGGACGGACATGGCTAGATCGTCTTAGAATTTTACCCTGATCAAGAATATATATATATACTTTATAGGGTCGGAAAGGAATATTTCGATGAGTTACAAACGGAATGACAAAATTAATATACCCTCCATACCATGGTGGAGGGTACAAAAATGATTATATTTCGCGCGCTGTAACAGTGCGTGACATGGACTTCGTGATATATAAAAATTACGTGTATATTCGTGATCGCTAAACTCAAAATCTATTGCATTGGTTTTGACCAAATTGTATGCAAAAGCACTTAGGTGCGTGAGGAGTGTTTCGGTGTTGTTTGAAGTTCATCCGACAGATGGCGCAATATTTATTTTTTGTGTTTTGCAACGTAACTCAAGAACTACTGCACAGATTTGGACAAAATTGTATGTACCGGCTCTATGGTGCGTAAGAAGTGTTCCTGTTTAGTTTGAAGTTCATCCGACAGAAGGCGCAACATTTAGTTTTTTTTTTGTGTTTTGCATCGTACCTCAAGGACTACAACAACGATTTTGACCAAACTTTATGACATAGAAAAACTGGTTCACCATTATTTTACGTTTTTAAGCCTCCTTTTCTATGGCATGATTTTAGGTACTTTGAAAGTAGTAACAAATACACAATAAATTGCCTTTAATTATGTATTTCATGTAGGGTAAGGAAGTTCGCTGTAAACTGTTGGTATAGTACTTTATGTTATATGTCGCAAAAAATGGAAGGTCCAGCCGTTCCTTCAAAATATGTTTTTCAAATTTGTCGCGTATTTTTCTTAAAATTTTCTTTCATAGAAACTCTTAGTCAAATCGGTCCCGCCGTTCTCAATTGATGATGGGATGCTATACGTTGTTAACATCATTTGTATAATCTTTTTTTCGTTTGACTCCCACGCGCATTTCACGAAAACAGGTTATGTATGAATTGGTGTCGGAATACTTAACGTCGATTAAGCACCCAATATCTAATCGGGCAAAACGCAAAGAAACTATATAGCGCGCCATCTTTCGGACGAATAGAGCAAATACATACAATTTGGTCAAAATCGGTGCAGTAGTTCATGAGTTACGATGGAAAAACACAAAAAAACTAAACTAAACGAACATACACATTATGTATATATATATATATATATATATTTCTATTATTTCTTCACGTATTTTTAATTTATTTCCAGTGTGGTGTTAATAGTTACTTTAAAGCTAAACCGATACAAGTGTTTAATGAAAAAAATCACGATAATGTTAGGTTACCGACAGCATCCACCAAAAAAGTTCTACTTTTAGAAAGTGATCTAGCAGAAACGGAAGGTAAAACTTTAGTATTATCGTAGTAGCACAAGAAACTGCACGCAAATAGTCGGAAAGAAGCATGCGAAAAATGTAGTATGATTGAAATGTAGTAAAACAGAAAGAAAACCTCAAAATTTCGCATAAATAATTTCAAGGCCTCTTACAAACAGAGAGGCGTTCAAATCCATCTACTTAATTTTTACAAAAAGTTTTATGTCAGCGATGAAACTAGGTTGTAGGTAGTATGGCAACAAGTATGCCACTACGAGAAGAGGCTGCTCTAAAAAGACATGTGTTTGTGCCAAACAACCCAATTTTCCCCAAACCTACAACACTAATTTCACCTTAATGTAAAAATACCCAATTACTTTTAATTGTACTTAAAACTAGAACGCCGAAGGCGGTCTTTTTTACCGCTTTCCAATTCCAAGTACAAAAGCAACTGTGCATTTAATGACACTTTTTTTTAAAATTTGGTGAATTTTTTATAATAAACGTAATTCTATGAGGTACAAAAAGTCACCATATTTTAAAAAAGTGTCATTAAATGCACAGTTCCTTTTGTACTTGAAATTGGAAAGCGGTCAAAATGACCGCCTTCGGCGTTCTAGTGTTAAATTCCATTTTAAGTTGACAACATTTCTTCTATTAAACCTAATTTTTGTAACAGAGATTTGTTTGTCAACTTATCTTGACTGCTTCCGTCTGGTGCGCAAGAACTTCGTTCTTGATCGACACCGACTGCCATACTGGTAAGACTTATATTCCAATAAATCCATATTTTGTCTATCAATCCTGAAACCACAAACCTGTTTTCCATCTTTTTCTACCATACAATACATTGCTGGAGACATATCCCACAATTTCTATTGGAAGTGCAAAGTCAAAGTTATTACTTTGCCTTTGTATTTGGATCAGCGTGTTCTAATCCTACCACAGGTCAATTGGTAGAATTATTGTTTAAATTCCACAAAACTTTTTTGACATTTCTTTCTCCTACTTAATGTGTTACAGTGGAAGCGTCACGGCGGTCAACGACCTTTGCTTCCAGTCATACGTAGAACAGCTGATATCCATAAAGCATTGAACCAAAATATTCGCTCATACCCAACAAACAATTTGGCCTTGAAGACTTACCATCTCAATATCTAAACCAAATATAAATAATTAAACCATCCATTGCTGAAAACTGAAAGACAATGTCTAATATTTATTATGTTAAAGGGGAAGTTGTTCGAACATTTTTGTTCTATTTTTTATTTAGCAGAGGTACCACTGTCTCTTTTTGTATTCCACATTCAAACCAGTTACTTTAAAACAAATATATTAAATTCGAACCTTATATTACACGTTATATTATCGTTAAATTCTCCTTGAAATGTCATTAATTAATTTCATAAGAATAGCCGACAGGTTGGTCGAATTTGATGCCAACCTAAGCGATAAAGAAACATTTGACCTTCTACCTCGAAACTCATCAAGATGAGTTGAAAACTATATGGAATGAACTGAAAGTAGTTTACAGTTAGTGTTTGGTAGATATTGAAAAGGAAAAAACGGAAGATGGAGACGAGGATGAGAATGATGGTGATGAAAATGTGCTTCTAACAGTTAAAGAGAATTTTAATAGGGCATACGCCACGTACTTTCGCTGCAGCGCCAAACTTAGGGAGTTACTACATAGTATGAATGCCTTCAAACCTTACCGCCGCTTTGCCGCATGGCTTCAAGTTACCCCCTTGCGAGATACCCACATTTAATGGCGACTATTCTTCATGGCCCACGTTCAGGGATGTCTTCACAGCTATTTGCTTAAAAAATTCAAGGCTTAGTTCTGTAGATATGCGATAGTAAGCAAGGTTCCCTTAACCAATGAGAATTTGGAAGTTGATTGGAAAAAATTGTGTTCTCGTTACGAGAACAAAAGGGTTCTTTTTAACATTCAACTCAAATCACTATTCAATATCCCAACTATTATCCACGAAAGTGGAGATTCCCTCAAAACACTACAACGAGATATAAATAGTTGTATTTCACTTCTTAAACTATACGACATTAATGTCGAAAGTTGGGGACCCATATTTGTGTATATCTACTGCAATCGTCTCCGAGAATCCACACAGACTTTGTGGGAACATACATTGTCCAACATGTCTGAAATCCCCAAATGGTCCTACATAGATTCGTTTTTAACTAATCCTTACCGAATATTGGAATCGGTGTCCGAAATTCCAAGAAAGGATTCCAACCCCAGTAACTTGTCTCGCAGTTCATCAAAATGCCATAATAATAATCAGTCATTCAATTCTAAACACTTTCGTACATTTCAAAACAAAGATTCCGAAGAACAGTGCAAACTGTGCTCGACTGGGTCTCACGTCATCCGAAGGTGTCCCCGGTTCTTATAAATGAATCCGAATGAAAGATACTCGGAAATAAAAAGAAGTAATCTTTGCTTGAACTGTTTTTCGAAAGTCTATACTGTAAAACACTGCACAAGTTCTCGTGTTATAAATGTAACAGACGGCATAACACCTTAATCCATCAAGAGAGCGTAAGGCCATCGACGATGACCAACCCAATGAACATAGAAAATACTAAAAGTTTTACTTCTCCTGATACGTCCATTCCAATTTCCTCCACTATACAGTCCACTGTCCCAAATGGAAGCACCGTTCAGACTGGCTTTTCCACAAATTCTAAGGGTGTCTTATTAAGCACTGCTTTCGTTAATGTATGTTACAATGGAATAGATTATATGTCCAGAGCATTACTAGACTCTGGATCTGAAGGATCCTTTATATCTGAAAAGATTTTCAAAGCTTTACATCTTCCTTTCAAGAACATTTCTGCGAAAATATCAGGTTTAAATAATACGATATCGGCTAGCGTTCATAAAGAATGTTCTGTTATGCTAAGTTCACTTAAGAACAACTCTCTTAAAGTATCCCTTTCCGTCTTAGTAGTTCCTTATCTATCTAACAATCTTCCATCTGCTACCATAGATCCGAAGAACTTCACAATATTCCTTTAGCTGATCACCGTTTTAACGAAAATTTATCAATTGATCGGGGCAGATGTGTTTCCTTTGGTAACGGGGCAGATGTGCTTCCTTTGGTAATGTTGACGGGAGTCAAGAGAGGCATTTGCGGATCACTTATGGCTCAGGAGACGGTATTCGGCTGGATACTCTCCCCCCCCCCCCTCCATGTCATCACCATCCAAGCCATCCACAATTGTATCGAACTTCTGTGAAATAACTTTAGATAAAGCTATTTCACGGTTTTTGGGAGGTGGAGGACATACCACGGAAAATAATTTTATCTTCATCAGAAATGTACTGCGAAGATCTCTATGTAGCCACAACAAAGAGAAACAGAGATGGAAGATACGAAGTCTCCCTCCCATTCAAACAAAATTTTCCCGATGAAATAAATATTGGATCGTCAAGACATAGTGCTCTGGCTCAATTTTTCAGGAATGAAGATAGACTAATTCGTACACCAAAATTTAAAGAAGAATATGACGAGGTTCTCAAAGAGTATATTACTCTTGGCCATATGTCAAAGATCAGATATGACTCCAATTCCGTTGCTAATTACTATTTACCGCATCATGCTGTTGTGAGGCCCGATAGTACAACCACAAAAGTCCGAGTTGTATTCAATGCTTCCTCAGCATCCTCCAATGGTTTCAGGCTTAACGATGTCCTTTATCCCGGTCCTGTGCTACAACAAAATCTGATTATTCTCATTCTTAATTGGAGGTTCTATAGATACGTTTTTAACGCGGATATTACCAAAATGTATCGTCAAATTTTGGTAAACCCAAGTCAAACATCCTTTCAAAGAATACTTTTTCGCAAGAGCCCAAATGAATTAGTTCAATATTATGAACTGAAAACAGTTACTTTTGGCGTCAATTGCGCATGGCAATACGCACAATGTTAAAACTGGCTGATGATGTAAAAACCACTTTCCCCCTTGCTAGTGAAATACTCCAACAGCTAAAGAGTATAGAGACCACCTAATTAAAGCTTTGGGTTCGGCTGGGTTTGTACTTAGGAAATGGACTTTCAACTCCAAAGAAGTTATTTCCGACATTCCTCCCGATCATCTCCTTTTCGAAGATTTTCTAGAATTCGATGCCCGAAGTTCTGCTAAAACTCTCGGCATCCGTTGGAATGCCTTATCAGATACATTCTTTTTCTTGACAATACCATTTCCTAACCCCTTGAAATACACCAAAAGAGAAGTTCTTTACCAAATTTCGAAATTATTCGATCCAGCTGTCTGGTTTTCGCCGTGTATAGTAATAGCTAAAATGATTATGCAGCAAATATGGATTGATGACACTCACTGGGATGACGTCCTATCCGCAGACTCCTTACAAAAGTGGAAATTATTTGAATCCTTCTATCAGAGCTATACAAATTCCTCGATGGTTGGGTTTTGATTCTGAAAGCGACATTGAGTTCCATGGGTTTTGTGATGCCTCGGAGAAGGCATACGCTGCTGTCATATATGTTCGTGTTAAAAGGAAAACTGGCATACACACTCATTTAGTGTGTTCCAAAACAAAAGTAGCACCCCTCAAGACGTTATCTATTCCCACATGGGAACTATGTGGTGCTACCTTACTGAAACGGTCGACAATATAATTCCACAACTACGATTTCCCAAATGTCCAATATTCTTATGGACCGATTACACTATCGTGCTATCCTGGTTATCCAAACCTCCTTCCTGTTGGAATACTTTCGTAGCCAATAGAGTTTCTAAAATAGTCGAATCCACAAATATATCTAAATGGTATCATGTGAAATCGGAACCCAACCCAGCATATCTGGCCAGCAGAGGTTTACATCCACCAGATTTAATTGACAATAATTTATGGTGGCATAGTCCGGAGTGGCTCAAAGATAATCCTACTAACTGGTCTAGTAGCAGTGCTTTTGTCCATGAATCTGGCCTCGAAAGGAAGCAAGTCAAAATACACTTTTCTTACTTCGAAAAATTTGAGGATTTACTCGATAAATTCTCCTCTTTTCAAAAAGCAATACGCATATCTGCGTACGTATATAGATTTATTTTCCAAACTCAGCCAAAGTATAGATCAAAATTTACATTTTCCTCGAAAATTGTAACCGGTCCCGAAATGCAAACAGTCCAAAAACGACTAATGTCCTTGATACAAAAAGTATGCTACCCTGATGAATATAAAACACTTTCTACAAAAGGTCACATACCGTCCAACAGTCCTCTGCTAAGCCTCAATCCAATCCTTCATGATGAAGGCGTAATGCGTGTATGTGGTCGACTTGCTTCATGTCCAGATTTGAGTGAGGATGAGAGACTTCCCATTTTACTTCCCTACAAATATCAATTTGCCCAACTTTTAGTAAAATTTCTCCATGAATTTTCCCTTCACGGTGGAAACCAACTAGTCCTTAAGTTGGTTCGCTCCAAATATTGGATACCAAAAGGAAAAAACCTCGTCAAAACTACGATCCATAATTGCAAACCCTGTGTGCTATACAAACACAAATGTCAACGGCAGCTAATGTCTGCTTTACCCCCCCGAGAGAACGCAAATTGCACGTCCTTTCGCACATACGGGATTAGATTTCGCAGGGCCTTTCGACATAAAAACTTATAAACATTTGAGTAGTAGTTGTTGTTGACAGACGTGTTTTTTGAATCGCTCCAACTTTTTGCCGGCATTGAGTTACTTACCGCATCCAGCAACTTCCAACATCCAGGAGACACCAATCCAACACGCTACTAATAGAACTCCAGTGTTATTACATTGCGGGTGACTATTAATCTTTAATTTTATATATAAAAAATTACCAGAAAGAAAAGGACTGGAATTTCAACTTGCCACCAACACTTTTATACATCAAAAAGTAAACAACTCTTCTATCGAACCTGCTGAGTTCGCTACAACGATAAATTATCGAACAGCTGACGATATTTAAGTGTTATCAGTGGTTATTGGTGTACTTTACAACACTATTAACCTAATTGCCAACAGCCTAAACATATGCTAAAAAAATGAGTAGTAAGAGAACGTTATTATCGACATCATCTGAAAGTACCGATAACACTCCAAAAAAGCGTAATCCTGTAACTAAAATGAGTTCTAATACGCAAGATACTTTTTCATGGAATAAATTGGGCGAGCTGTTAGATGAAAAAAACATCTTCGTGCAAAGGGACTACACAGAAAATGAGCAGAGCATCCGATATAATATGCGCAAACTAAAAAATGAAGTGTTGCAGAAATCAACTAACGTTAGTGTTAAATTGGCTGAATTCTGTATTTTTATTAATGAAAAACGCTACTATTGGTACCAAGGAAAAGTTATTGCCTCTTCAGAAATTAATGTTTCTTTTTTAAAGAATATAGTTGGCGATGATTTATTCGATATTATATGTAAAGATAGTCATAAAAGTCATAATACTTTTATTCCGAACCAAGAATAGCAATTCGAATCGTGTCATTTGCTGTCATATAATGTCGCTAATCTACAGAGGGCAATCAAATGTGGTAATTTTTTTAAAATATTTACAAAAATTTTATATGTTTTCCCTTTTTTCTCATCACAATTTAAAAATTACAATATCTATTGGGTGGAAGCTACAAAAACAAATAGAGCTGGTCGAGCAATAGGCGGTTGCTTGTGTGGTTTTAAAACCAACGTGCAAAGAAAATGGAAACTAGAATTCACTACAATTAACAACTTCACCGTCATAAAAGCCAACTTTAATGGATACGTTGTGTATCTAATTCCCTCATACCTAAACTGCACAAAATGGAAGACAGATGTAGAATGCTTTGAACGTTTTTTAAAAGAACTTAGCCCAGAAAACTTTTGTATCATTGGTGATTTGAATGCCAGAATTGGGGAAGAACAGTTTCTGGAAGATAACCTTCTTGAAGATTTTTCGAAAATAAGTTGCTGTCGTCAAAAGATGGTACTGTCAATTCAAATGGCAGAAAATCTTTACAAATTGTCGAAGATATTGGTGGTGTTGTTTTAAATGGTAGAACGTCAGGAGATTTTGAAGGAAACTACACTTTTTGTGGAGTAATGGGAAGTTCTGTGATCGATTATTATATTTGCTCATTAAACTTTTTGAAATTTGTTTCATATTTGAAAGTAGATACACAGGTCTTCTCTGATCATATGCCTCTAAACTTAGTAATTGATGTTCCCAAAAATAATCAAGCAACACAAAATCAGCATGCACCTATTCACAAAATGTATTGGAAAGACAAGTATAAAACTCAGTGCAAACAAAACTTATCAGCACTATCAAATTCTCCTTGCAATATTTTAAATGTCTCCACAAATGATATGGTTGACACAATTGTATCTAAAATTAGACAAGCGAATGCATATCAGCAAAATAATGTTACTTTGTTCCAAAACAAAAAATGGTTTGATTGGGAATATTATCGCCAAATATCAGCGCTAATTAAAAACCTAAAGATGTATAATATTTTTTTATAATTCTAATCTACGCAAGCTGGATACCATACGTAATAGCAAGGAATGGTGTTATCCAGATCATTAAGAAGTAAGACTTCTAGTCCAAAAGGTAGTCTTGATGCAGATCAATTCAAGTGCCATTTTGAACATATTCTCGAATTTACGGATGACATTCAAGCTATAAATTGGTGCCAGCCATATTTTGTAGACCCTTTTTTGGATTCACCAATTGAATTTATTGAGCTCCTCAATGTCATACAAAAGCTGAAGTTCAACAAATCCCCCGGCCAAGTTGGCATCCCATATGAATTTTATAAATATGCTCCACTGAATTTTCAGAAAGAACTGCTCTCGGACTTTAATAAGATCTTTATACAAGAGGATATTCCTACATCCTTTACACAATCAATAATAATCCCCCTATTTAAGAAAGGTGATCCTAATATCCCTTCAAATTACAGAGGTTTGTCACTCATGGATACAATTTCAAAAATTTTCAACTCCATTATCTTAAATCGAATCACAAGTTGGTTGACAAGAGAAAACCTTTTAAATGAATTTCAAGCCGGTTTCAGAAAAGATTATTCAACTGTTGACAATGTTTTCAATCTCGTAAATACGATACATCTTAACAGAAACCTGAATAAGTCAACATATGCCTTCTTTGTCGAGTTTTCAACAGCGTTCGATTTGATTCCTAGACACAGTCTCTTTTACAGACTGTCTACTATGGGTCTATCCACGAAAATAATACGAATAATACAAGGTTTATATAACAACACAACGACAAAAATATGGGATGGAAATAACTATTCAAATTCATTTAATGTTAATTCTGGTGTTAAACAAGGTTGTATACTCAGTCCTACCCTCTTTTCTCTATACCTAAATGATCTACCAGATGTTTTACCTGGTGGAGTCAACGTCGGAAACTTATACATTAAAATTTTGCTCTATGCCGATGATATAGTCATTTTATCTGATTCGCCCTCTGGTTTAGCAAGAGATGACAAAATGGTGTCTGAAAGTTAATTTGTCAAAGTCGAAAATACTTGTTTTTCGCAAAGGTAGCAGAATAGCATCACATTTGAAATGGTATTATGAAAATCAGGAAATTGAAATTGTCAACAGATATACCTACCTTGGTATATTATTAAACTACAATTTATCTTTCAATGCTCATCTTCAAGAAAAATATATATCACATCCTAAAATATCAAAAATAAACAAATATAAAATCTTCACAGCATGCTCAAGGTCCATAATGTTCTATGGAGCTCAGATCTGGGGATTTCAAATATATGAATGTGTAGAAAAGTTATTACGATTTTATATCAAAAAAATGCTATATCTACCAAAACAACACACGCAACTATATGCTTCATTTAGAAACTGGTCTTCCAACTTTATATAATGAAACGTTAAAATTACACTTTAAATACATAAATAAAGTTCTGCGATTAAACCCACAGAGATTTCCACCCATACTTGCGGAGAAGATTATCGAACAGAATATTTACTGGGCTAAGGAGTGGTGTAACATAAGCGAAAAAGTACAGTTCTCTTCTTCCAATAATAACATTCCAACTTGTATATATTGGGAGGATATTACTAATGCTATAAAAAATCAAGAGCGAAATGAGATGTGCACTAATGCAAGGAATTCAGAATCTCATGATATGTATTCTTCTTTGCAATACAATCAGATGTCAACCTGTACTAAATAAAGGCTAGAGGCGGTTTACTTAACTTAAATGGCAAACATTTTACTGGAAGCAATAATACAAGTCTTCTTTGTACAATTTGTAATATGAGTGAAATAGAAAACACATACCACTTTATTGGAGCATGCCCTATATTCGCTCATTTAAGAAATAGATTCTTTGGTAAATGTAATCTTGAATATCATGAATTGATTGATACACTAAATGGCACGAATTGTCTTACTTTGTTTAATTATCTTAATGCAAGTCTTAAATATAGAAATCTTATTATTAATGAATATAATATATAAAACTACAATTAGTATAACATTCATATACATGAATATATAATGTATCAACTGGCTAACAGCAATATCGCTATGCCAAATTATAGATGAAAATTTCAGTACGAACATATTTATCTAATTGTATTAAAATAGAAACCACAATATGTAATATCATCTATTAATAAAATAAAAATAAAAACTTATAATGGCAGAAACTGTCGTATTACAAAGGGATACGTATGCGTTTTTCTGCTTCTCCACAAAGGCCATCCATCTAGAAGCGACGTCCGATCTTTCCACTCAAGCGTTCTTAGCCGCATTTAATAGATTCGTTTGTCGGCGTGGGTGCCCTTTACATCTACACTCGGATAATGGTACCACATTCGTGGGTGCCTTCAAAGTCCTGGCAAAAGAATTTATTCACACGTCCCACAAAGCAGTCGGAGATTGCTATGCTCACCAAAATCTATCTTGGCACTTTATTCCACCCGGAGCCCCTCACATGGGTGAACTTTGGGAAGCTGGTGTAAAGAGCATCAAGTTCCATTTTAAGAAAGTCGTCAAAACCTTTAAGCATACCTTTGAGGAGTTTCAAACACTTCTTTCCAAAATATGAGCCTGCTTAAATTCCCGTCCATTATCTCCAATGTCCAGCGATCCTTCGGACTTGTCGGCCCTCACTCCTGGTCACTTTTTAATTGGCTCACCTATTTTAGTTCCAATTGATCCAAGAATTGACACCAGTCCCATGTCCATGGTCAATCGCTGGCAGCCTCTCTATTCCGCTTACGATACCGATATTATATTAGAAACCGCAATTCGAGTGACAAACAGAATAACAACATTTGTACCACATAAATCCCTTCCGCACTCTTTTAAAAGTTACTTCCAAAATTTGATGCTAGCCGATGCTTCTTTTTAAAAGTCTGGTCCATCCATCGACGTGATTCTTGGGGCAGACATATACTCACGTATTCTGAATGAAAGCATCATTACCAGAGCAGGTCTTCATTAGAAATAATGTAAGCTAATCCTACAAACTAATTATTTTAAACATAATTTAACTAATGAAATGTAGTATCATGTAAGATATTTTATATTATTATAAATTGCAATCAAATTATTCCTGAATTTCTTAATTTTATACTTCGGAAGTTGTCAAGATTTTAATGAGTCATTCCTGGTGGGGCGGCAATGTTTGTGCCAAACAACCCAATTTTCCCCAAACCTACAACACTAATTTCACCTTAATGTAAAAATACCAATTACTTTTAAGTGTACTTAAATTCCATTTTAAGTTGACAACAGAGATTTGTTTGTCAACTTACCTTGACAGCTTCCGTCTGGTGCGCAATAACTTCGTTCTTGTTCGACACCGACTGCCATACTGGTAAGACTTATAATCCAATAAATCCATATTTTGTCTATCAATCCTGAAGCCACACATCTGTTTTCCATCTTTTTCTTCCATACAATACATTGCTGGAGACATATCCCACAATCTCTATTGGAAGTGCAAAGTCAAAGTTATTACTTTGCCTTTGTATTTGGATCATCGTGTTCTAATACTACCACAGGTCAAACTCTTCCAATTATCATCAACAACATGTTCTAATGTGATGACAAATGTCTAACCTTGAAACGGTTGAATATAATACAATTTCGCAATAAGTTCGAGATAAATAAAATTCTAAGAGTAACAATCTTTGTAAGCCACATTGCCCAACATACCTGATTAGCCGCTTAAACAACGGGAAAGCGCGTCGGTGGGTATGTTGAACATCTGTGGCTTTTGTGAACTAATGATTTTTAAGCTCAGAAGAAAATCGAATCTACAAAACTATTTTGTGAAGCTATTAAAAAATTACGTGTCCTCAAAAGTTGGTATTAGAATATTGATGTCCATATCTGGACTTGCTGAATCGATATAGTTATATGTGTCTTGGACCAATTATTTCACATTTTGCGAACTCTTTCCATATATTGCAGAATGTTGTGAGTAGTATTTTCAATTGTACAACATCGTAAAAATACGAAAAGAAGAAAACTATGTTGTTACACAAGCTGCTCTCTTGTTGAGACATTTATCAGCGATGATAGAAAAAGAAAATCTTAAATTATAAGTTAGCTTTGACAAAGGTAACATGAATGTTATTATAATGTTCTAAAAATTATATTTAGCTGGACAAATTACATTTTAGCTTAAAACCAGGCAGACTGGCAACCCTAAGTACAACTGTTGCTTTAAAGTTTCGGTGTTTTCTGCAGGTTAACTTTTCATTTTTAACCACCATATGTATACTGACAATTACTTGTAGTGAACATGTCGAAGTTACTAGAGCCAATATAGTACTTTTTTACTTAGCTGGCTAATGACAGAACGAATGTTCAATAAGGCAAGCTTAAAAAAAGGTTTCCAAGCGCATCGGTCTTGTGCACATCCCATCAAATTTGAAAGATCATTTTCCGAGATGTTTCTACTCTGACATCTTCCTGGTTCTGGCCTATCTTCTTCACCGCCAATATTTGATACCAGAAGATTTTCGAAATGTTCCCTCCAGATCCTCCACACGCTGTCTGTATCTGTCACCATGTTTCCATCTTCATCTGTACAGGAGAATGTGCCTGCAAAAAAGACTTCGGTTTGGTGTTTTACTCTGTGGTAAAATTTGCGGACTTCATTCTGACTCCTGTACATCTCGATTTGCTCACGCTTTTCTTGTTATTTCTTCTTTTTTCTGAAAATACGTTTCTCCTGCCTTCTGTCTATCAAAACATGATAAATTTGATTTCTCGTTGCTTGTGCAGGAGAAATTTAGGTGTCTTGTCTGTTTATTGTTTTCCATCGACAAAATTATCAATAAACATTGAATTACTATATTAAGAAAACGATTGTGATTTTTGCTATTTCTCTACTTTCACGACAAACGGCTTACGTATACCCCCTCCCCTACGGTCCACTGCTTCACGCATTCGGCGTAATAACTCCCATCGACGGAGCCCCTCTGAGCTAAACATTTGGACCTTCCAGCCGGATCCATCAGCCCACTATTTGGATACAGTCATTCTGAAAAATTATACAATGCACAATTTGTCAAAGATACGTATAGTGCAGTGTATACAAATGAGCCAGTGAAATTAAAGTGTCGCGACAATAACAAAACATTCGGTTTTGTCCAAAGGTCGCTTAGTAACATCATAAAACACCCTCCGTGGCTTCAAATTAGATGCTTGCTGCCGAATGCAAGCATCATAATAAAAAAAAATCGAAAATTCCAAAATCGTTGCCATTCTCCTGTTTGTTTGTGTTTTTTTTTAACCACAAAAGATTAAATATACCGTTCCTTTGGTACTCCCTTCAAACATTGTTGTTGTCGAGAAGTTACTTTCCTACTTTTGTTTTTCTGCATAAAGCAAAATATACAATATTATTTTGTTTCGTTTCAATAATATTGTATATTGTTGTTACATCTACTTCTTTTCTCGTAGTAACAACAGAACTTCTTGTTTGTTTGTCGTAAACAACAACATTGTCCACCTACGTCCACCTACATTACTGATAGCTTTGTTGTTGTTCTCTGATCAGAACATAACAAACGAAAGAAGAATATTTTTTGTTATTCTTCATTCTGTTATATCCGCTTAGGTCGAGTATTCACCTTACGTTGGTTGTTTACTTGTGAGGAATACTTTTTGTTTATTCCTCTTTCTATCGTGTCCGTTTAGGTTGAGTAGCTACACTACCTTGGTCGGCAGTTTTGGTTCGGTACATTAGTTTGTATTAGAGTGTTGCAAAAAAATAAATATTTGAAAAAATACTATACTGTATTTTATTGTTTTGTTGCTTTTTTACATTTTAAAATTGGAACAACCTACGGCCCGTCATATCGGCACAACAAATAAATTAAAGTTATTTTGTTATTTTATTTATTTTTGCATATTTTTTGAATTAGTTTACATCTTCTTTTAAATATGGGCGTTGCATCTAACACATCTTCTGCTTGTGATATCGTTCACAATATGTCCTTGTTCCCTATAGATATTGATGTTTTTGATGGGGATTTTTCTGATTGGCCAACCTTTCTGGAATTGTTTACATCTTTATAAAAAAATACTACGTTATCTGATGTTGAACGTTTGTTCTATTTGCGGTAGAAGACAAGTGGTGAAGCTCGGGATATAGTTTTACAATTACCTCTCACCAATCGTGGTTTCGTTCTTGCTTGGAAAGTACTCAATGACGAGTTCTATAATACTAGGATTTTAGTAAATCGCCAGTTGTCGTCGTTATTTAATATTCCCATTTTCGATAAAGAAAATATCTTTGGTTTGAAAGAGATTCGATGCGGAATTAACAGTTGTATATCATCAATGTTGACATACAATGTACCAACGGATCAATGGGCTCCAATTCTCGTGTTCGTTTGTCAACAACGTTTGCCGAAACTTACTCTAATTATATGGGAAGAAAGCGTGAAAAACAAATCGATTCATTCCTAGTGGAAAGATTTAGACATCTTTCTTTCACAGAGGATAAACACCCTCGTGTGTTTGGAATGTTACAGAAGCACATCCATTCCTTTAAAAAAATCGAAATCGTTGAATACAGTTAGTAAGCCCAATCCAAAAATATTATCCCCTCCCTCAATTAAAAAATCGTTTATCAAAAGGACACACACTAGTAAATTGTACTAGTAAAACAAGTTGTTAAAAATGTGGTCAACGTCGTCATACGTTGTTACATTGTGTTTTTTTATTTCTCTACTTCCACGGCACACGGATTACGTACACCCCCTCCCCTACGGTTCACTGCTCCACGCATTCGGCGTAATAACTCCCATCGGCGGAGCCCTAAACATTGTCTATATCGAGATGTTTGAATCTGGTGCTGCTTACTACCATGTTTTTTTTTTTGCCGCGAAGTCAATCAATATCTCCATGGAGGCTAATGGGACCAAAAATATGTTCCCTTCCAATTTTTGCATTAGAATCTCTAACAGTTTAATTCCATGACCAGGGCAGCAGTTATATGCTGTTTCTAGGCATTCGTAAAATATGTCTTCGGTCTGTTCATCTTTGTTTTCCGTCGGAGGATGGGCACAAATAAGACTGATGTTTTTATACCCTTCACCATAGTATGGAGGGCATATTAATTTTGTAACTTATCGAAATATTGATTAGGATAAAATTCTAAGACGATCTAGCTATCTCCGTGCATCTTTTTCAATCACGCTATATTCTGAAGAAATTGAAAAAAATTGAATAGAGTCATAGTTTGTGTACAGGCAAGTCAAGTTCGATGATGGTCCACGTTTAGGCATAGACCGCATACAAGGGAACCGCCAAATTTTCGATATTTTGTTTTTCTTGAGCTTTGGGTTATTTTTGGGTAACAAGTGTCTCCACTACAAATTATAAATATGGGTCCACTTTTTGTGGTAGCCCCCATATAACGGTACCCCCCTGTATGGTATGGTACCATACTTATGGAAGCCATTGTAATATTGTTTTGCAAAAATTGGCTAGCGGTACCCAATATTTACAAATAAATATGTACAAACATACATTCGCAACCGCTAGCCAATACCCTTTGCTGCCTTCGAATGACATTGGAAAACATAAGTAGACTTTAAAAAGCATAGGCCATTTTGCTCCGATATCAAGATTATCACCATGCGATACTGACTCTTTCAAAGGAGGATATAATGCTTGGCCAACTTTTAGAGATTTATTATCTGCCATTTATATTCAGAATTCTAAATTGAGTAATGTGGAAAAACTGTTTCATCTTACTCAAAAAACAACAGGAGAAGCACGAGATATAATCAGTCATGTTCCTTTAACAAATGATGGATTTGGGTTGGCTTGGAAACTTCTAACGGATCGGTGCGAACATCGAAGAATGCAGGTGAATGAGGAACCCAAAAATTTTTTTTATATTACCCAATGTTACGACAGACTTAAGTTCAAGTATTGAAAAATTACAAAGAACAATTACTAGTTGCATACAGACTTTGGATACATTAAAAATTGAAGTATCTGGATGGGATCCAATACTTATATACTTATGTTCCAGTAAACTTCCCAGATCTTTTCTAGAAGATTTCGAAAATTCTCTTGAGGATTGCAGAACGCTACCATCGTGGGAAGATTTTGCAAAAATTGTTAACCCACAAATTTAAAACTTTAGAATCGGTTGGAAACATTATACCAAGTTTTGCAAGATATGGGCAAGGAAAATCGGACCCAAACACAAAGATGAAATACACAAACAGGTTCCAAACTAACATCAATCAAAACCCTGAAAATCCAAAGAATAAAAACAAACCAAATTATTCTCAGCAACCCAAACAAGCTTACCAAAATACTTGTCAGGTCTGCAAAACAAATCATTTTATTCGAGATTGTCCACAATTTCAAGCAAAAAATGTGAATGACAGAATTCACGTTGTGAAAATGTCTCATTTATGCTATAATTGCCTTTCTTCAAATCACGGAGTTAAGGCATGCAAGAGTCGCTTTGGCTGTAGGAACTACCGTCAAAGCCATCACACTTTGCTACATAAGGGAACGAAAACCCAACATGCAATACAACCCCTAGATAGAGATGAAGCACGTACTGCAGCTCATACCACATTTATACAGTCCACATCGAATGAAGAATCAGAAAATATTACAACATTAACTCTTCAGGATACAGGAAATAATGCAACAAATCCCAGAGACACATTACTTTTGACAGCAATTGTACAAATAGAAACAAACGGTCAATTTTATAATGCGATAGCAATTATTGATTCTGGATCTCAGTCATCTTTTATAAGGGAAAATTGAAGAATCGATTGAATTTACCAACAAGACGAAATCTCGTACATGTCACAGGAATAAATCAACTTATTTCGGAGACTTCAGCCAAATCATGCGTTTTTACATTACGTTCAACTTAGAGATGCTTGAATTTTGGATGTAGCAGATCCTAAATTTTATATAAGCCAAGCAGTAGATCTTCTAATTGGAATGGATATTAGCCCACTTATATTTACAATGGGAGCTCCTATGAAGTCAATTGGAAGTTTGCTGGCACAAAGAACTGTTTTTGGATGGATTATTGACGGACCATTAGCAGATGATAAACAAAAAAAACACAAATAACATTTTGCAATACAATTTCATTGGAGAACAGGGTTTGAGGTCAGAAGAGGATGTCTATTGCGAACAAAATTACATCGAAACCACAAAAAGAAATCAAGATTGCCGATACATTGTTACCCTCCCCTATAAAAAACTTAGAGATTCTAGAAATATTGCACTTGCACAATTTTATAGGATGGATAGAAAACTGTTGAAAACGCCTGAAATCAAAGAAGTTTACGACAGAACCATACTAGAATATCTCGAGTTGGGACACATGAGGAAGATTTCCCAAAATGATATTAAAAAAACTCCAAATTACTATTTACCTCATCATGGTTATAAATCCTGAGAATATTACTTCGAAACTTAGAGTGATTTTTAATGCATCAATTCCCACATCGAACAAAGAGAGAGATTTTTTAGATATGTTTTCAACGCCGACGTGACCAAAATGTACCGGCAGCTCTTTTTAAACCCCAACCAAGCTCCATTTCAAAGAATTCTATTTCGAAAATCCCCTTGTGATCCAATAGAGGATTATGAATTACTTACAGTCAATTTTGGAGTAAAGTGTGCTCCGTTTTTGGCACTGAGAACACTCATGCATGTGGCAGAAGACATAAAAGATATGTACCCATTATCAAAAATAATTTCGGAAAATTTATATGTCGATGATTTGTTGGCCGGAGGACACACATTACAAGAAACAATTAATGCTCGAAAATAACTTATTGCTGCCATGGAATCTGCAGGATTCGAATTAGCTTGATATTTCCGAGGATGCATCTACCAAAACTTTAGGGATTCGATGGAATATATCGGGAGATTTTTTACCTTTACACCTTCAACCATGGAAAACAGAAACTCCTATACGAAAAGGGAAGTTTTTTCAACCATAGCAAAATTATTCGATCCTTGTGGTTGGCTAGCCCCATTTTTGTAGTAGCTAAAGTCTTATGCAGCAAGTGGGGCTGGATAAGATAAACTGGGACGATACTTTAAAACCCATTACAATTATAAATTGGAGAAATTTCGTCCACAATAGTTGTGACATAGAACATCTTAAAATCCCAAGATGGATTCATTACTCTGCAGCAGCAACATTGAAATACATGAATTTTGTGATGCTTCGGCTGTCGCTTATGCTGTCGAATTATATATAAGAGTGGAGAAAGCGAACAACGAAATAGAAACTTTCCTTTTGACCGCAAAAACAATAGTCGCCCATATTAAAAAAATCTCACCGACCTAGCGAATTGTTTAAACACCATTTATGGTGGAATGGACCGCTTTGGTTGAAATTACCAAAAAATAGTTGGCCTTCAAATGAAGTTATTGAGGAAACTAATATTGAAGCAAAAACAGACCAATTAAAGAATTTTTCCTCTTTATAGAATGTTTACCGTACCTATGCATATGCTTTGAGATTTTGGAGAAATACTGGAGAAAATATACGACATTTAAGAATTATATGTCCAGAACTTACTGCTGAAGAAACTCATGAAGGTAAAAGAGCTGTCATAATCAGCACACAAAAATTCTACTTTCCAGCTGAATATGAAATACTACAAAAACGATATCGAATATCATCAAGCAGTTCTTTATTAACCCTGAACCCATTTTTAGACAACTGCGCAACGAAGTGAACACCGAAAGAAATTTGAAGAACAGATAACTTATGATGATTTGGCGCTTGATGCTCGTTCTGAAATTATTATTTCGCTGGAATCAAATATAGTAAGAATGGTAAGAAATTTTAAACTGCTCGGGAAATTTGGAAATATTTGCAAGAAACATTCGACAAAAAGTCAACCAGATGTAAAACCGAAATGTTTCGAAAGTTGCTTAATTTGAAAATGTCCCCTGTTCAAAGTCTGTCCGAGTATCTCATTGAATATGACATATGTTTTTCGAGTCTGTTGGAAATGTATGTTAAAATTGATGAAAGTTTTTTGTCTGTAATTGTGCTGGATGGTTTATCGGAAAAGATTAAAGGAATTCGTGCTGCTTTTGATACTGCGAGTGAGTTTCATCGCTCAATGTGTTAAGGTCCTGATTACTAGAAGTTGGGTGTGAAAAGAGTGATGAAGATGCCGAAAATGCAATGAGGGCGCAGAGGTCCAATTCAAAAAAGAAGAACAATTTTGGATCTGATTCAGGTATGCCAGACAAACGATTTCCATTTAATTTAATTTCAATGTCGAAGATTACTGATTTAGGCTATGATGTTTTAATTACAAATAATAAATCGTATGTACTTAAAAATAATAAAATATACATGGAAGCATTAAGGGAGAATGGATTGTATATGATGACGGCGGTACCGAATAACACGAAATGTAAGAAAACTGCAGAATCGAACACCCCATGTGAAATTTGGCATAGACGTTTTGGTCACCTGAATTACAATCATTTGATTAAATTACACAGGGAGGACATGGTGCACAGATTGCCTAAAATTTTTCTCGAAAAGTTTTTGTTTACTTCTTACGCAAGAAAATCTACTATTTAGAGGTATTTAAGGAGTTTAAAGCAAGAGTGGAATTGGAACCTGGAAAGAAGATAAAATGTTTACGAAGTGATAATGCTCCAGAATTAGTTAGTCATGAGTTCCAGGCATATCTTCGAAAATGTGGAATTAAACGCCAACTAACTGTTGAAAACACTCCCCAACAAAATGGTGTTGCGGAGAGAATGAATAGAACTCTGATGGAATAGGTGAGATGTTTTATGCTGGAGGCCAAATTAGGGGAAAATTTATGGGGTGAGTTGGTTCTCACTGCAGCATACATTCCAAATCGATGTCCAACAAAACTAAATATGAATAAAACACCGGAAAACTTTGGTTAGGAAAAACTCCAACTGTATCTAATTTACGACAAATTGGGCCAAATTTGAAGCAAGAAGTGAGCAATATATAATGGTAGGTTATGATGCAAATTCGAAGGCTATATAGTTTATGGAAAAAAGGAAGTAACAAGATTTACAAGAACAGAAGTGTAAAATTCTTAGAAAATAAATTTTATGATGAAGAATTTTAAAATGACTGTCGATTTTATGAATTTGAGACCAATATCAAATGAAGAAAAAGAAGAAATTGAAAGAGATGAAACGAGTCCAGTTCCAGAAAATATAGATAATGCCATCATAAACGATGATGTTTTACCTGGTGGAGTCAACGTCGGAAACTTATACATTAAAATTTTGCTCTATGCCGATGATATAGTCATTTTATCTGATTCGCCCTCTGGTTTAGCAAGAGATGATAGATGCATTACATGAGTATTGTACAAAATGGTGTCTGAAAGTTAATTTGTCAAAGTCGAAAATACTTGTTTTTCGCAAAGGTAGCAGAATAGCATCACATTTGAAATGGTATTATGAAAATCAGGAAATTGAAATTGTCAACAGATATACCTACCTTGGTATATTATTAAACTACAATTTATCTTTCAATGCTCATCTTCAAGAAAAATATATATCACATCCTAAAATATCAAAAATAAACAAATATAAAATCTTCACAGCATGCTCAAGGTCCATAATGTTCTATGGAGCTCAGATCTGGGGATTTCAAATATATGAATGTGTAGAAAAGTTATTACGATTTTATATCAAAAAAATGCTATATCTACCAAAACAACACACGCAACTATATGCTTCATTTAGAAACTGGTCTTCCAACTTTATATAATGAAACGTTAAAATTACACTTTAAATACATAAATAAAGTTCTGCGATTAAACCCACAGAGATTTCCACCCATACTTGCGGAGAAGATTATCGAACAGAATATTTACTGGGCTAGGGAGTGGTGTAACATAAGCGAAAAAGTACAGTTCTCTTCTTCCAATAATAACATTCCAACTTGTATATATTGGGAGGATATTACTAATGCTATAAAAAATCAAGAGCGAAATGAGATGTGCACTAATGCAAGGAATTCAGAATCTCATGATATGTATTCTTCTTTGCAATACAATCAGATGTCAACCTGTACTAAATAAAGGCTAGAGGCGGTTTACTTAACTTAAATGGCAAACATTTTACTGGAAGCAATAATACAAGTCTTCTTTGTACAATTTGTAATATGAGTGAAATAGAAAACACATACCACTTTATTGGAGCATGCCCTATATTCGCTCATTTAAGAAATAGATTCTTTGGTAAATGTAATCTTGAATATCATGAATTGATTGATACACTAAATGGCACGAATTGTCTTACTTTGTTTAATTATCTTAATGCAAGTCTTAAATATAGAAATCTTATTATTAATGAATATAATATATAAAACTACAATTAGTATAACATTCATATACATGAATATATAATGTATCAACTGGCTAACAGCAATATCGCTATGCCAAATTATAGATGAAAATTTCAGTACGAACATATTTATCTAATTGTATTAAAATAGAAACCAAAATATGTAATATCATCTATTAATAAAATAAAAATAAAAACTTATAATGGCAGAAACTGTCGTATTACAAAGGGATACGTATGCGTTTTTCTGCTTCTCCACAAAGGCCATCCATCTAGAAGCGACGTCCGATCTTTCCACTCAAGCGTTCTTAGCCGCATTTAATAGATTCGTTTGTCGGCGTGGGTGCCCTTTACATCTACACTCGGATAATGGTACCACATTCGTGGGTGCCTCCAAAGTCCTGGCAAAAGAATTTATTCACACGTCCCACAAAGCAGTCGGAGATTGCTATGCTCACCAAAATCTATCTTGGCACTTTATTCCACCCGGAGCCCCTCACATTATTCCACCCGGAGCCCCTGACTCCTGTACATCTCGATTTGCTCACGCTTTTCTTGTTATTTCTTCTTTTTTCTGAAAATACGTTTCTCCTGCCTTCTGTCTATCAAAACATGATAAATTTGATTTCTCGTTGCTTGTGCAGGAGAAATTTAGGTGTCTTGTCTGTTTATTGTTTTCCATCGACAAAATTATCAATAAACATTGAATTACTATATTAAGAAAACGATTGTGATTTTTGCTATTTCTCTACTTTCACGACAAACGGCTTACGTATACCCCCTCCCCTACGGTCCACTGCTTCACGCATTCGGCGTAATAACTCCCATCGACGGAGCCCCTCTGAGCTAAACATTTGGACCTTCCAGCCGGATCCATCAGCCCACTATTTGGATACAGTCATTCTGAAAAATTATACAATGCACAATTTGTCAAAGATACGTATAGTGCAGTGTATACAAATGAGCCAGTGAAATTAAAGTGTCGCGACAATAACAAAACATTCGGTTTTGTCCAAAGGTCGCTTAGTAACATCATAAAACACCATCCGTGGCTTCAAATTAGATGCTTGCTGCCGAATGCAAGCATCATAATAAAAAAAAATCGAAAATTCCAAAATCGTTGCCATTCTCCTGTTTGTTTGTGTTTTTTTTTAACCACAAAAGATTAAATATACCGTTCCTTTGGTACTCCCTTCAAACATTGTTGTTGTCGAGAAGTTACTTTCCTACTTTTGTTTTTCTGCATAAAGCAAAATATACAATATTATTTTGTTTCGTTTCAATAATATTGTATATTGTTGTTACATCTACTTCTTTTCTCGTAGTAACAACAGAACTTCTTGTTTGTTTGTCGTAAACAACAACATTGTCCACCTACGTCCACCTACATTACTGATAGCTTTGTTGTTGTTCTCTGATCAGAACATAACAAACGAAAGAAGAATATTTTTTGTTATTCTTCATTCTGTTATATCCGCTTAGGTCGAGTATTCACCTTACGTTGGTTGTTTACTTGTGAGGAATACTTTTTGTTTATTCCTCTTTCTATCGTGTCCGTTTAGGTTGAGTAGCTACACTACCTTGGTCGGCAATTTTGGTTCGGTACATTAGTTTGTATTAGAGTGTTGCAAAAAAATAAATATTTGAAAAAATACTATACTGTATTTTATTGTTTTGTTGCTTTTTTACATTTTAAAATTGGAACAACCTACGGCCCGTCATATCGGCACAACAAATAAATTAAAGTTATTTTGTTATTTTATTTATTTTTGCATATTTTTTGAATTAGTTTACATCTTCTTTTAAATATGGGCGTTGCATCTAACACATCTTCTGCTTGTGATATCGTTCACAATATGTCCTTGTTCCCTATAGATATTGATGTTTTTGATGGGGATTTTTCTGATTGGCCAACCTTTCTGGAATTGTTTACATCTTTATAAAAAAATACTACGTTATCTGATGTTGAACGTTTGTTCTATTTGCGGTAGAAGACAAGTGGTGAAGCTCGGGATATAGTTTTACAATTACCTCTCACCAATCGTGGTTTCGTTCTTGCTTGGAAAGTACTCAATGACGAGTTCTATAATACTAGGATTTTAGTAAATCGCCAGTTGTCGTCGTTATTTAATATTCCCATTTTCGATAAAGAAAATATCTTTGGTTTGAAAGAGATTCGATGCGGAATTAACAGTTGTATATCATCAATGTTGACATACAATGTACCAACGGATCAATGGGCTCCAATTCTCGTGTTCGTTTGTCAACAACGTTTGCCGAAACTTACTCTAATTATATGGGAAGAAAGCGTGAAAAACAAATCGATTCATTCCTAGTGGAAAGATTTAGACATCTTTCTTTCACAGAGGATAAACACCCTCGTGTGTTTGGAATGTTACAGAAGCACATCCATTCCTTTAAAAAAATCGAAATCGTTGAATACAGTTAGTAAGCCCAATCCAAAAATATTATCCCCTCCCTCAATTAAAAAATCGTTTATCAAAAGGACACACACTAGTAAATTGTACTAGTAAAACAAGTTGTTAAAAATGTGGTCAACGTCGTCATACGTTGTTACATTGTGTTTTTTTATTTCTCTACTTCCACGGCACACGGATTACGTACACCCCCTCCCCTACGGTTCACTGCTCCACGCATTCGGCGTAATAACTCCCATCGGCGGAGCCCTAAACATTGTCTATATCGAGATGTTTGAATCTGGTGCTGCTTACTACCATGTTTTTTTTTGCCGCGAAGTCAATCAATATCTCCATGGAGGCTAATGGGACCAAAAATATGTTCCCTTCCAATTTTTGCATTAGAATCTCTAACAGTTTAATTCCATGACCAGGGCAGCAGTTATATGCTGTTTCTAGGCATTCGTAAAATATGTCTTCGGGCTGTTCATCTTTGTTTTCCGTCGGAGGATGGGCACAAATAAGACTGATGTTTTTATACCCTTCACCATAGTATGGAGGGCATATTAATTTTGTAACTTATCGAAATATTGATTAGGATAAAATTCTAAGACGATCTAGCTATCTCCGTGCATCTTTTTCAATCACGCTATATTCTGAAGAAATTGAAAAAAATTGAATAGAGTCATAGTTTGTGTACAGGCAAGTCAAGTTCGAAGATGGGCTATATCTGTCCACGTTTAGGCATAGACCGCATACAAGGGAACCGCCAAATTTTCGATATTTTGTTTTTCTTGAGCTTTGGGTTATTTTTGGGTAACAAGTGTCTCCACTACAAATTATAAATATGGGTCCACTTTTTGTGGTAGCCCCCATATAACGGTACCCCCCTGTATGGTATGGTACCATACTTATGGAAGCCATTGTAATATTGTTTTGCAAAAATTGGCTAGCGGTACCCAATATTTACAAATAAATATGTACAAACATACATTCGCAACCGCTAGCCAATACCCTTTGCTGCCTTCGAATGACATTGGAAAACATAAGTAGACTTTAAAAAGCATAGGCCATTTTGCTCCGATATCAAGATTATCACCATGCGATACTGACTCTTTCAAAGGAGGATATAATGCTTGGCCAACTTTTAGAGATTTATTATCTGCCATTTATATTCAGAATTCTAAATTGAGTAATGTGGAAAAACTGTTTCATCTTACTCAAAAAACAACAGGAGAAGCACGAGATATAATCAGTCATGTTCCTTTAACAAATGATGGATTTGGGTTGGCTTGGAAACTTCTAACGGATCGGTGCGAACATCGAAGAATGCAGGTGAATGAGGAACCCAAAAATTTTGTTTATATTACCCAATGTTACGACAGACTTAAGTTCAAGTATTGAAAAATTACAAAGAACAATTACTAGTTGCATACAGACTTTGGATACATTAAAAATTGAAGTATCTGGATGGGATCCAATACTTATATACTTATGTTCCAGTAAACTTCCCAGATCTTTTCTAGAAGATTTCGAAAATTCTCTTGAGGATTGCAGAACGCTACCATCGTGGGAAGATTTTGCAAAAATTGTTAACCCACAAATTTAAAACTTTAGAATCGGTTGGAAACATTATACCAAGTTTTGCAAGATATGGGCAAGGAAAATCGGACCCAAACACAAAGATGAAATACACAAACAGGTTCCAAACTAACATCAATCAAAACCCTGAAAATCCAAAGAATAAAAACAAACCAAATTATTCTCAGCAACCCAAACAAGCTTACCAAAATACTTGTCAAGTCTGCAAAACAAATCATTTTATTCGAGATTGTCCACAATTTCAAGCAAAAAATGTGAATGACAGAATTCACGTTGTGAAAATGTCTCATTTATGCTATAATTGCCTTTCTTCAAATCACGGAGTTAGGGCATGCAAGAGTCGCTTTGGCTGTAGGAACTACCGTCAAAGCCATCACACTTTGCTACATAAGGGAACGGAAACCCAACATGCAATACAACCCCTAGATAGAGATGAAGCACGTACTGCAGCTCATACCACATTTATACAGTCCACATCGAATGAAGAATCAGAAAATATTACAACATTAACTCTTCAGGATACAGGAAATAATGCAACAAATCCCAGAGACACATTACTTTTGACAGCAATTGTACAAATAGAAACAAACGGTCAATTTTATAATGCGAGAGCAATTATTGATTCTGGATCTCAGTCATCTTTTATAACGGAAAATTGAAGAATCGATTGAATTTACCAACAAGACGAAATCTCGTACATGTCACAGGAATAAATCAACTTATTTCGGAGACTTCAGCCAAATCATGCGTTTTTACATTCCTGTATTAAAGTCATTATCCTCAAATTTACCACCTTATAACTTGTATAAAACTCAACTTAGAGATGCTTGAATTTTGGATGTAGCAGATCCTAAATTTTATATAAGCCAAGCAGTAGATCTTCTAATTGGAATGGATATTAGCCCACTTATATTTACAATGGGAGCTCCTATGAAGTCAATTGGAAGTTTGCTGGCACAAAGAACTGTTTTTGGATGGATTATTGACGGACCATTAGCAGATGATAAACAAAAAAAACACAAATAACATTTTGCAATACAATTTCATTGGAGAACAGGGTTTGAGGTCAGAAGAGGATGTCTATTGCGAACAAAATTACATCGAAACCACAAAAAGAAATCAAGATTGCCGATACATTGTTACCCTCCCCTATAAAAAACTTAGAGATTCTAGAAATATTGCACTTGCACAATTTTATAGGATGGATAGAAAACTGTTGAAAACGCCTGAAATCAAAGAAGTTTACGACAGAACCATACTAGAATATCTCGAGTTGGGACACATGAGGAAGATTTCCCAAAATGATATTAAAAAAAACTCCAAATTACTATTTACCTCATCATGGTTATAAATCCTGAGAATATTACTTCGAAACTTAGAGTGGTTTTTAATGCATCAATTCCCACATCGAACAAAGAGAGAGATTTTTTAGATATGTTTTCAACGCCGACGTGACCAAAATGTACCGGCAGCTCTTTTTGAACCCCAACCAAGCTCCATTTCAAAGAATTCTATTTCGAAAATCCCCTTGTGATCCAATAGAGGATTATGAATTACTTACAGTCAATTTTGGAGTAAAGTGTGCTCCGTTTTTGGCACTGAGAACACTCATGCATCTGGCAGAAGACATAAAAGATATGTACCCATTATCAAAAATAATTTCGGAAAATTTATATGTCGATGATTTGTTGGCCGGAGGACACACATTACAAGAAACAATTAATGCTCGAAAATAACTTATTGCTGCCATGGAATCTGCAGGATTCGAATTAGCTTGATATTTCCGAGGATGCATCTACCAAAACTTTAGGGATTCGATGGAATATATCGGGAGATTTTTTACCTTTACACCTTCAACCATGGAAAACAGAAACTCCTATACGAAAAGGGAAGTTTTTTGAACCATAGCAAAATTATTCGATCCTTGTGGTTGGCTAGCCCCATTTTTGTAGTAGCTAAAGTCTTATGCAGCAAGTGGGGCTGGATAAGATAAACTGGGACGATACTTTAAAACCCATTACAATTATAAATTGGAGAAATTTCGTCCACAATAGTTGTGACATAGAACATCTTAAAATCCCAAGATGGATTCATTACTCTGCAGCAGCAACATTGAAATACATGAATTTTGTGATGCTTCGGCTGTCGCTTATGCTGTCGAATTATATATAAGAGTGGAGAAAGCGAACAACGAAATAGAAACTTTCCTTTTGACCGCAAAAACAATAGTCGCCCATATTAAAAAAATCTCACCGACCTAGCGAATGGTGTTTAAACCATTTATGGTGGAATGGACCGCTTTGGTTGAAATTACCAAAAAATAGTTGGCCTTCAAATGAAGTTATTGAGGAAACTAATATTGAAGCAAAAACAGACCAATTAAAGAATTTTTCCTCTTTATAGAATGTTTACCGTACCTATGCATATGCTTTGAGATTTTGGAGAAATACTGGAGAAAATATACGACATTTAAGAATTATATGTCCAGAACTTACTGCTGAAGAAACTCATGAAGGTAAAAGAGCTGTCATAATCAGCACACAAAAATTCTACTTTCCAGCTGAATATGAAATACTACAAAAACGATATCGAATATCATCAAGCAGTTCTTTATTAACCCTGAACCCATTTTTAGACAACTGCGCAACGAAGTGAACACCGAAAGAAATTTGAAGAACAGATAACTTATGATGATTTGGCGCTTGATGCTCGTTCTGAAATTATTATTTCGCTGGAATCAAATATAGTAAGAATGGTAAGAAATTTTAAACTGCTCGGGAAATTTGGAAATATTTGCAAGAAACATTCGACAAAAAGTCAACCAGATGTAAAACCGAAATGTTTCGAAAGTTGCTTAATTTGAAAATGTCCCCTGTTCAAAGTCTGTCCGAGTATCTCATTGAATATGACATATGTTTTTCGAGTCTGTTGGAAATGTATGTTAAAATTGATGAAAGTTTTTTGTCTGTAATTGTGCTGGATGGTTTATCGGAAAAGATTAAAGGAATTCGTGCTGCTTTTGATACTGCGAGTGAGTTTCATCGCTCAATGTGTTAAGGTCCTGATTACTAGAAGTTGGGTGTGAAAAGAGTGATGAAGATGCCGAAAATGCAATGAGGGCGCAGAGGTCCAATTCAAAAAAGAAGAACAATTTTGGATCTGATTCAGGTATGCCAGACAAACGATTTCCATTTAATTTAATTTCAATGTCGAAGATTACTGATTTAGGCTATGATGTTTTAATTACAAATAATAAATCGTATGTACTTAAAAATAATAAAATATACATGGAAGCATTAAGGGAGAATGGATTGTATATGATGACGGCGGTACCGAATAACACGAAATGTAAGAAAACTGCAGAATCGAACACCCCATGTGAAATTTGGCATAGACGTTTTGGTCACCTGAATTACAATCATTTGATTAAATTACACAGGGAGGACATGGTGCACAGATTGCCTAAAATTTTTCTCGAAAAGTTTTTGTTTACTTCTTACGCAAGAAAATCTACTATTTAGAGGTATTTAAGGAGTTTAAAGCAAGAGTGGAATTGGAACCTGGAAAGAAGATAAAATGTTTACGAAGTGATAATGCTCCAGAATTAGTTAGTCATGAGTTCCAGGCATATCTTCGAAAATGTGGAATTAAACGCCAACTAACTGTTGAAAACACTCCCCAACAAAATGGTGTTGCGGAGAGAATGAATAGAACTCTGATGGAATAGGTGAGATGTTTTATGCTGGAGGCCAAATTAGGGGAAAATTTATGGGGTGAGTTGGTTCTCACTGCAGCATACATTCCAAATCGATGTCCAACAAAACTAAATATGAATAAAACACCGGAAAAACTTTGGTTAGGAAAAACTCCAACTGTATCTAATTTACGACAAATTGGGCCAAATTTGAAGCAAGAAGTGAGCAATATATAATGGTAGGTTATGATGCAAATTCGAAGGCTATATAGTTTATGGAAAAAAGGAACTAACAAGATTTACAAGAACAGAAGTGTAAAATTCTTAGAAAATAAATTTTATGATGAAGAATTTTCAAATGACTGTCGATTTTATGAATTTGAGACCAATAGTATTCCAATATCAAATGAAGAAAAAGAAGAAATTGAAAGAGATGAAACGAGTCCAGTTCCAGAAAATATAGATAATGCCATCATAAACGAAGAAGAAAATGCTGAAGATGAAACAGAAAGTGAACCTGAAAATCAAGAATCGGATATATCCCTTGGTAAGCTCAATTAAACAAAGCCTCAGATCATGGACAAAAGGAAAAAACAGAGCATAATGATTTTAGAGATCCAAAGACTTTTAAGCAAGCAATGAGTTCTTCAAATTCAGAGGAATGGAAAGATGCAATGGTGAAAGAGTTTGAATCTCTCCTTGAAAACGATGTATGGGAGCTTAATGATTTACCTGACGGTAGAAAACCAATAGACTGCAGATGGGTATATAAAACTAAATGTAGAACGGATGGCAGTATTGAAAAAAGAAAAGCTCGATGGAGTTGATTATATGGATACGTTTGCACCAGTTGTTCGTCAAAGTACTATTCGACTTCTATATGCATTATCCTTTGAACACAAATTGAAATTAAGACAATACGATGTGTCATCAGTTTTTCTTAATGGAAACCTAGAAGAAGAAATATACATGCGCCAGCCAGAAGGTTTTGTAGGAGATGAATCAAAAGTTTGCAAACTAAAGAAAGCTCTATATGGCCTGAAATAAGCAGCCCGGCAGTGGTTTTTAAATTGTTTGGCCTTAATCAGTCAAAATACGATCAATGTGTTTATTATAAACGAAGCAAGGAATGTACAATATTAACCACTTTATATGTTGATGAATTCCTTATAGCTTCAGATAATTCCAAAGAAGTTGACCGTTTAATTGCAAATCTTCAACAACAATTCCGCATTCGAGATTTAGGGCCGCCGAAACACTGTATTGGCTTAAAAGTCGACATAAGTGAAAATTCAATATCAATTTCGCAACCAGGTTATACAAAGAATTTAATTAAGAACTACGGCGAAGAAAATTCGAAATTGTCAAAAATACCAATGTAACCAAAAATATGTTTGGAGAAGGAACCAACAATTAAAGGGGAATCGGAAAAGATAGATTGTACAAAATACCAGGAACTTATAGGATCTTTGCTACATCTTTCCGTTTATAGTCGACCAAATATAGCCTGCAGCGTTAATATGTTGTCTTAGTTCAATAATGATCCCCGAAGGCAACACTGGACAGCCGCACTTTATGTATTAAAATATTCGACTACTAATTTTAAACTTACTTATCGCAAAACTGGTTTACCAATTACTGGTTACGTAGATGCAAGTTGGGCTACTGATACAAATGATAGAAAGTCGCAAACTGGTTTTTGTTTTTTGCTGGCAGGAGGCGCAATATCTTGGGAATCACGGAAGCAACGCATTGTGGTCTTAATATATAGCACTTTCTGGAGCAACTGAAATTGGATATAACAATGAAGAACCTCTTATACTACACTGTGATTCACAATGCGCTCAAATGATTGTTAAGTTTGGTGGACACCATTCGCGTACCAAACATATTGATTACAGATATCATTTCATACGTCAAGCAATTGAAGAAAATGTTGTTAATACAAATATCTGCCAACTAGCGATATGATTGCCGATGTTTTAACTAAACATGTAGAAAAATTATACACAAACAATTTATAACGTCTATGGGTGTTCAAGAAAGTTTTTAAGTTTATGAATTATAGGTGTAGATATTTTATTGCATTGGAAAATTTTCACAGTCTGTTTTCAACCCTTAATAATAAACGCAACAAAGGCCATACATTTAGAAGCTACTAGCGATTTATCAACTCAATCTTTTCTTGCAGCATTTTCCCGCTTCGTTGGCAGACGGGGCTGTCCATCATGTATATATTCTGATAATGGAACTAACTTTATCGGAGCTGCTGAAATCCTTAAAAAGGATAGACTCCAATTTTTTAAATTTTCCAATTTTTCAAAATTCTGTCATACAGCACAATATTCACCTCATATGGGCGGTCTATGGGAGGCCGGCGTCAAATCTTTCAAAATACATTTGCGATTCAATTCCGAAAATGAACTTTACGTTTAAGGAATTTTGTACTATTTTAACACGAATTGAATCATGCTTAAATTCAAGACCCTTGTGTCCCGCTAGTGAAGATCCAAATGATTTTTCTCCACTGACACTAGGTCACTTTTTGATTGGTACGCCAATTCTTGCTCCACCCGAAACTGAGTTTTCCGATGGTGACTTAACTCTAGCCAACAGATGGAAAAGACTTAATATAATTTGCCAACATTTTTGTCAAAGGTGGAAATCAGAATATTTTAGAGAGCTACACCGTAGAACAAAATGGAAATATGGAACAGAAAATCTGAAAGAAGAGGATAGACGATAGACTCGCTCCGACTGAGTGGAAAATGGGTAGAATAGTTAAAACTTATCACGGAATAGACACCAACGTACGAGTTGTTGACGTACGTATCTCAGCTCGTGCCGTAGATTTTTAAGCCTCTCCCCGCACTAACGTTATGAAGCAGTAGAGAGAAGAAGCTACTGCCGAAATTGCCTGGCCAGAAGCCACTTAGCCCCCGACTGTAAATCTCTAACCAGCTGCCACAAATGCGATATCCCCCACCACACACTACATCATGGTGCACCACAGATAGAGAAGCCAGTGCAACCAATACCCGAGACCATCATCAAGTTCACTTGGGACCTAGTATTTGTCCCCACGGAAATGGTACGTGTGGTGGCCGAAGGTCAGTCATTGGTGATGTCGAGGATTTCATACTCGTACTTTAGGTGCCTGGGTCTGCGATCGTTCCTTTACAAGCAAAGGCGATTTACATCCTTTAAAATCATGGCACGCAATACGAGCGATACTTGGGCTCTGAAGGTGAACGCTCTTATAACAAATGAACTGCCCTAACGACCATACGAAGAACCTATAATTAAAGACCCAACCCAAGATTTCCCCACACACAGATTAGCCGATGTTGATCCAAGAGGGAATACCCCAATTGAAATTGAGCAAGGCGGCGATACCTATACGGTCATTAGTCGAGAGGGCAAATTTTTTACTGGGCTTCGAGATGTTTATGCCTGCGAAACAGCATTGGGCTGAAAGTCTTCACTGAGTCACGGGGGCGGAGAATGTATGGTCTGGTAAAATACTTATGGAAGCCACTGTTATATTGTTTTGCAAAAATTGGCTAGCGGTACCCAACATTTACAAATAAATATGTACAAACACACATACATACATTCACAGCCGCTAATCAATACCCTTTGCTGCTTAGTTCAGGTTCGAAAATATGGACTATGGGTCCACTCCCTCTGATACCTCCCACACAGGTTCTAGGCCTAAATGTGGGTTATAGTTCATGTATAGTTATGTTATATAGTTATCGAACCTTACGTTCTAACTATCTCGATATCCTCCGCAGGTTAAATACTTACGACAGACTCTCAGAACCAAACCCAAAAAGTGTAACAAATTAGGTAACTATTTTAATATAAAAAAGGGGGTTATATGGGGACTACCACAAAAAGTTGGCGAATATAAATAATTTTTGGTAGGGAGATTTGTTACCATATACTACTACAAAATACCGAATTGAAGCGAATTCGGTTGAAAACCGCGCTCAAGAACCCCAAAATACCGAATATTGGGGGGTACCCTTTATGGGGGCTACCCGAAAAAAATTGACCTATATTCATAATTTTTGTCGAGAAATTTGCTACCTTTTAAGAACTCAAAATACTAAATTACAGCCAATTCGATGTAAAAATACGATCAAAACCCCCAAAATACTGAAAGTTAGAAGATGCCATTATATGGTGGTAGCCCTCATAAAAAGCCACTGTTATAGTGTTTTGCAAAAATTGACTAGCGGTACCCAATATTTACAAATAAATATGTACAAACAAACATACATACATTCACAACCGCTAACCAATACCCTTTGCTGCTTAGTTCATAAATATGTACAAACACACATACATACATTCACAACCGCTAACCAATACCCTTTGCTGTTTAGTTCAGGTTCGAAAATGTGGACTATGGGTCCACCCCCTCTGATACCTCCCACACAGGTTCTAGGCCTAAATGAGTGTTATAGTTCATGTATAGTTCATTATCAAACCTTACGTTCTAACTTTATCTAGATATCCTCCGCAGGTTAAATACTTACGACAGACTCTCAGAACCAAACCCAAAAAGCGTAACAAATTAGGTAACTATTTTAATATAAACAAGTGAAAAAGCGTTAAGTTCGGCCGGGCCGAACTTTGAATACCCTCCACCATATATATACTGACAGGTACTAGAAATGAAAATATAGGGAACATACCAAAAAGTGGACCTATACCGACATTTCTAAAAAGGGATTATGTAAGCAAAAATAAAAACTTCAGAAGTTTTTAATGGATAATTATACCCTCATATTTACCGATATTGGGGGAATATACACTTTAACACGGTGAAAACGTGGCTAATCGAAATATTGGTTCTAGACCCCATGTTTCTTTGGACCAAATCCGTTTCAAAAACTTTAGATTTCATCCAAACTTTGTCCATTTTATTATTTCTTCCAATCATAGTTCAAATTCGAAAATGGGGAATATTGGTCAACTTCTTCTGGAACCTCAATACAGGGGCTAGGTCTAAATGCGGGTTATAGGTCATTATCGAACCTTACGTTCTACTTGTTTATCTCGATATCCTCCGCAGGTGAAATGATTACATCAGAGACTTAGAACCAAACTCAAAACGCGGAACAAATAAGATAACCATTTTAATATAAAAAAGGGGGTTATATGGGGACTACCCCAAAAAGGGGGTGAATATAAATAATTTTTGGTATGGAGATTTGTTACCATATACGACTACAAAATACCAAATTGCAGCGAATTCGGTTGAAAAAAGTGCTCAAGAACCCCAAAATAGCGATAATGGTAACTATTAGGCACTCATAATAGTACAGCCAAATCGGTGAAAAAAATCCGTTCAAAACCCCCAAAAACTGGAAATTGGGAGGAACCTTTATATGGGGGCTACCAGAAAAAGTGGACCTATATTTATAATTTTCAGTGGGTAAATTTGGTACCCAATAAGAACCCTATATACCAAATTTCAGCGAATTCGGTTGAAAACCGCGCTCAAGAACCTTAAAATTGCGAAAATTGGGGGTACCGTTATATGGGGGGTACCAGAAAAAATTGACCTATACTTATAATTTTTAGTAGGCAGATTTGCTTCCCAATAAGAGCTCAAAGTACCAAATGTCAGCGAATTCAGTTGAACAACACCTCAAAATACCGAAAATTGGGGGGTACCCTTATATGGGAGCTATGCCTAAACGTGGACCGATATATCCCATCTTCGAACTTGACCTGCCTGCAGACCCTATGCAAAATTTCAGCACCCTATCTCAATTCCTTCAGAAGATAGCGTGATTACAACAGACGGACGGACGGACATGGCTAGATCGTCTTAGAATTTTACCCTGATCATGAATATATATACTTTATAGGGTCGGAAATGAATATTTCGAGGAGTTACAAACGGAATGACAAAATTAATATACCCTCCATACTATGGTGGAGGGTATAAAAACAAGTATTTCCTTACTTCGAATAATGTACGAAATTGCAAAGTGTAGGGTGCAAAAGTCCAACAATTTTGAAAGCCTTAAAAAATGACTAATGTTCAATGGTTTGAATTTAAAACAACAACAAAAAAGGAGAAATATTCAAAAAATTTATATTTTTTACAAGCAATTTTTATGCTTCAATTGTATGCAATAGCTGCCGAATGTAGGATGCAAAGGTCCAAAAATGTAAAAAACCCTACTACCAAACAGTATTTATTTAAAATAATTCAGAAATAATTTTAATATAATTGTTTTTGAAAATTCACAATTTTCGTTGCTTGGTACCACTGTGCTGTAGTGTGGTGAATAACGAATATCACATAAAACAGAATAAAACACATGCGACGCTAGCAGCGAAATGTCTATGCGTAAGCAGCTACGCACCCACACAACACACGACGCGAGAAACGATCCAACAGTGAGAGTTGGAGTCGACAGCAATTGTTGGTATATTTTCTGTTATACCAAAGTGACGCTAGAAAAAGGCGCGTGGAATACACGTATGTTGTTATTGGAAAATTACGAGACATATCCTGCAGTGAGAACGTTAACACTTTAATAACAACAGAAGTATGTTTGGTTGGTGATGGATCGTGGGCTATTAGAGTGATTGTTGTTATTGTTTATTTAGTAATGCAAATATTCTGAGAATAGAAGAATAACAACAGCAGCGAATCGTTTGGTTGGCGAATAATGCAACAACAAATAAACCAAACGAGAAATAAGAAAATAAAAGTTGCAAATATTAATATTAATAAATATTAATATTGCAAATATTAAAAATTTATTTCTCTGATTGTTAGAAGAAGGATAACAACGCAACAAATTTGTTTGGTTGGTGAGAATTAAAACAACAAATAAACCAAACGAACAAGATGTTGGGAGATGATGTGTGTTGTTAGTGAAAATGATAAATAGAGAAAAAAGAGCATGTTTGGTTGGTGAGGGTAAAGAACAACAAGTAAACCAAACAAGAAATATGTTAAGTTGTGATGGAAATAAGGTGTGTTGTTATTGCTATATTATTTCGAATCCTCACTGAAGGGTTTTAAATGAGAATCGGCGACGAGTGGGGGTAACAACAACACCGAATTCGTTTGTATGATCAACGCGACGTAGGGTGATCAGTACAAGGCGATAGACTGCTACTATTTTATATGGAAGAAAAAAAAACGTATTAAAGCAAGAAGTGGTATTATAAGTCGACTAAAATGACTTAAGGGGACCCCCCCCCCCATTCTCGGGGTCAAAATTTTTGTTGATATAATTCGAATCTACACTGATTAAAGAATGTCTCTACAAAATTTCAAGTGAAAATCTCAAGAACTGTTGAAGATATATCCGATTTATTGTGTCAGCATCAAGTGACGACTGAAGGGCTTCTCAAACTTTAAACGCGTTTTTCTCTAAACATTTTTTTGCGAATGGCGGGCACGATAACTCAAAAACTAATAACCCAATCGGTTCCAAATTTTGCAACGTTTCTCTGGGAGTGTATAGCTCTCGTATGAACTAGGATAAAGCCAATCGGTGAAGATCTTCCTTATTTTTTAACTTTGTTTTTGGTAAAAAATAGGCGATTTTTCAAAAATATTTTTTCAAAGGTCCACCATTTTGTTAATTTTAGAGCGAAGTCAATAATCCTAGTTCATACGAGAGCCAGACATGTACTCTTTCTAACACCGTTGGAATTTTCGGATTCCGATGTTCCAGTGAGGAGTTATCATGCCCGCCATCAAAAATAAGGATTTTTCTTTAATTACAAAAAACAACAACAAAACAATAACAAAATTTTTTTGTAAATTATTTTTCTTCTCTTTTAAATCTTCAATTATATATGTGCAAAGTTACAAACCTTAACAAGCATTGGTATTGATTTACCAGCCCATTGAAAATCTTGAAAAATTAAAATCGAGAATGGGGGGGTTCCCTTAAATCACACAGCGAATGAGAACGGGAGATGTGTGTTGCTATGGTGATATTAAAAATAAGAAATCCAGAGCAAACAAAAATAGCAACAACACAGATTTGTTCTCCAGTGATCAACAATGATTTTTATGATCACTACACTACAAACAAATGTGGACTCTATATTTGGTGAATAGGTGAACGATTGAATAGGGATAACTGGAAGCCGACCAATGCCAATTCAATTTCGATAGAAATTGGCAAACAAACAACAAAGACTAACACTCGCGGTAGCTCACTTTTAACGAAATCTGAGTTTACGTACCTGTTGTTAGTATGGTGATTTGTTGATGTGATGATGAGAGATGATTTAAAATAATTTAGCCGTCAACAACAAGACTAACTAGGCGACTTTCTTCTATCCGGCTCGATAAGACCAAATGTTCAGGCGAGGGGCATGCTCTACACCTCGCCGTGGTGATGTGTGGTGTTGGGGGGTGATCAACTTATTAACTCTTGGGAGCGGGGGTAAATCGACAATGAGAGAACTCCCAAGCAGTCAATGGTGTATGGAAAAGAAAGTTCAAATGAAATAAAACACAAGAAAGTATTAGTTAAATATTATAAGTATCTTGGATTTATTGGTGGTATTCTTTCTTTTCTATCAACAACAACGTTATGCGACTAAGTTAACTCTAAGGAGGTTGGTCGACAAGTGAACGTTGTGGTTCATGCAATCACAGAGGATTGCGGTGATCGCTGAGGATCGGTTGTCGTTTACTACTACATTGAGATATTCCAATGGGAGAAGTGTCGAGCAAGGAGAGCAAATCAGCAACAACCACCGCTCGGTGGCATCTGCACTCTACGGTCTCCGCCGAGGGAACTTGCAGAGGTGATGCCCGTGGTGTCAATCAGCAGACGTGATTGACTGAGCTCGGGAAGTTGAGTCAGAACGTATCAAACTTATACATTCCGGCCCCCTTGCTACGACCGACAAAGAAGCTGTTTGCGCCAATGCGGGGGAAATATAATAAGGGGGAGAAAACAATATAACCACGAAATAAATAAAAACACTATTGGTTTTTAAGTATAAATATGAAGGCAGAAGCCGAGTTTTATTGATAAAAAATAGGTGGGTTTTGGTAAACAATATTACCTGTATGCAACAATATGCGGGGAGCGCGAACTTAATATCGACACGATAAAAGAGCGGATCAATCAACACTAACAATGAGAGCCAATCAACACTAACAATGAGAGCCAACGATCAGTATATGAAGTAAAGCGGCGGCTTTTGTGCAGATTTCAACGATGCTCTAAATGATTCATTATGCGTTAACCCATTGTAACGTACGACAACAAAATATAATTTGATATCGAAATTATACATGCCGGCCACTTTACAACATACTGAGATGTTGTAACTTAAATACAATATTTTTTTCAATTTTCTTTAATAATTCATTTTTTTCAGTTTAATTTTTTTCATTCAATAAATTTTTTTCAAAACATTTTGTAACGCTACACGTTACATATGCCCGACAAAACCCAACCACATATGGTATAATGGGCTATCGGTAACCCTGGCGTCGCTTGCACCCGATGTGTTATGATCCTGGCATAGACTTCCGGCCCGAGTACCAAGGTCACTCGACCAGGCCTATTAAAATCAGGATCTGCCAAAGGAAGACCAAGAAAAGAGTCCTTAATGCAATCGGGAATCGCCGCTGTAGGCGTAAATGCATGGTCCAAATTGTTCACCACGGCTACAATTGATATGGACTGACACCGGTCATAAATAGAGTTAAGGGTCAGCCTACATATGTGGCTACCTTTGATTTGGGAAGTAGGGAGCCGAAGACTACGAACCAGAGAGGCACATATCTGACTCTGCCTACTACACTGGTCCAATACCGCCCGTACGACAGTGGGACGGCCGGACGAAGTCAATTTGACGATCAATGTCGGGGATAAACTGATTCCAGTCTGAAGGAACCTAAAGCCTAAAAGAACTAGTTGTGTGCTGGACACATTTTCAGTCGGACGACTATACGGACTTGATCTCGGACGATTTCGGTAATCATTATGCGTACGACGCCGACGATTATTGTGCGTTCTAGCCACGGTCTTCTTTTCGTCATGAAGAAGTGTGTGGTGATCTTCATTGCATACAGCGCATTTTCTTTTGCTTTGGCAGCCCTTGGCATGGTGGGATTTAGCCAGACACCGTATGCAGTCATTATATTTTAGAATTATTCTTCTTCGCATATCAGCCTTCATTACCCGGAAGTCAGCACATCTATCCAGCGGGTGCATGCGATCACAAAGGCTACATTTATGTGAGGCCGCAGATGAATCACCAAAGGTAGATTTGGACCTTGAATTTGAGGCCGACTCCTCCGAATGAGAAGTGGCAACCGGAGCCGCAGATTGATCCAAAGATCCTCGCGAGGTTTCAATAGGAGGGGTATACACAGGGACCGGAGCCGCAGATGAACCCACAGATATGGATTCGGATTCGGTTTGGATGGGTGTAACCGTAGATGCGAGGGCCGCAGATGAATCCATGGCAATAGACTCGGACCCAGGCTCTGAGATTTGTGCAGCCGCTATTGGCTCAACTAGAGCTGCTTCCACTGCAGCCGTTGACATTCCACCATGGGAATTGCTCGGACGAGGTCCAACAGTCTCCATACCGTCATCAACGTTCAAAAGTTCTTCCTCAGTGTAGACTTTTGCGAACATACTATTTAATAAACAGATAAAAATTTTGTGGGACGCCGGAGTGTGGTCGTTTAGAACGACCAACTTGGTAATGGGCCGTCTTACAACGCAGTTTTCAGTTTGAATGTCGGCGACTGGAACGTGACCGTCAGAACCCGGATAAACATTTTCTATGCGACCTAACGACAAGATCATCTATAGCAATTTCGCGTTCTGGAAATTTTCACTTATATGTCATGTGTAATTGTTTTAAAACAATTGGTGGGCGAGGGCCTGAACTTTCCTAAACCGATTAACTAAACTTAATGGTTCAGAGGTTCAGGGGGTGCTAACAAAGGGGCATCAATCAAAAAATTACCTGGCGTCAACGCGACTAAGTCATCTGGATTCTCCGACATGGGAGACAAGGGGCGAGAATTCAAACATGCCTCGATTCTGGCCAAAACTTTCGCTAATTCTTCAAACGCGAATTTTAGATTTCGAGCTTTCTTTGGAAAATGCATTTTGAAGCTTTTGACTCCAACTTCCCATAACCCTCCCATGTAAAAAAATGGAATGGGGACAACCACGACGAGCAATAAATCTATGCAAGGCGGCCAAGAAATTAGCAGTCGATAAGTCCGACACTGCTTCCAAATGGATTGCTTTTGTAGCGAAACAAACAAAAACACATACGTAGCCTTTTGTAATGCGACAGGACCGACTCAGATAGGACTTTATATCAAATGGTCCTGCGAAATCCACACCAGTATTTGTAAATGGCCGATTAAGGGTTGCTCTCTCTTGCGGAAGGGCAGCCATAAATTGACTACAATAACGTTTTTTCATTAAGATACATACTTTACAACGACGAACTACGAAACGAATGAGATTTTTCATACGAGGAATCCAATATTCCAATCTCAAGGTTCTCAAAATCAACTGAATATCACCGTGAACATATTTGTGGTGTGTATATTTTACCAAACGTAGAGCAAAAGTACTGCGATAGGGGATAATTATGGGATAACGCTCAGAATATGCATATGACAATATATATATATATATATATATAAGTGAACAAACAGTTCGCATTTCGAGGTCAGTATCTATCGACGCAAGTTTTTGAAGAGGCCATTGTGATTTATCTTTACTTAGTCAACTTGGCCCGTACCACCACAGGCAGGAGGCAGACAATTCTGCCGGGGATGTACCTCGACTACCTAAATCAGCGGGGTTTTCCTCAGATTTGACATGGTACCAATTATGATTGCCAACGTTTTCCTGTATTCGACAAACACGATTTGCGACAAACGTTGTCTAAGTGGAGGGGGTTTTCTTCAACCAACCAAGCACTATAGTGGAATCAGTCCAACAATAAATTCTATTGAATTCAATATCTATTTCCCGAACTATAGTTTCTAAAGATCTGAAGCCAAAACTGCTCCACAAAGCTCCAAGCGAGGCAGCGAAACTGATTTTAATGGGGCGACCTTTGTTTTGCACGATAGCAAATTGAAGAAAATTTTTCCATCTGGGGACTCAACACGAATATAAACTACCCCCGCATATGCCTTTATAGAGGCATCTGAAAAAACATGCAATTCAGAAGAACATCCAGGAACATACTGAACCCATCGAAGGATTCTTATGGAGTTAACATCTCAGTAGCCGCCAAAAGCGAATCATCCCAACCAATGTTGTCTAACCAAACCTTCTGCATAATCATTTTCGCCGTAACAATAACTGGGGCTAGCCAACCAACGGGATCGAACAGCTTCGCTATAGCCGAAAGTACTTCCCTCTTAGAATATTTTTGTTTGTCACCGATTGAACAGACTTCAAAGTAGAAACAATATAAACGCGCATTCCACCTAATGCCCAGGGGTTTGGAACTACTAGCTTCAACAAACGATAACAATTGAGCGTCAACCAATTGTTCAGGGGGAAACGAGCCAAAATAGTTTTGTCATTGGCGGTCCATTTTCTAAGTTAAAAATGTGCAGAGGAAAGTGCGACTATCAACTGGTCCCTAGCTGCCAATGCAGTTTCGAGGTCGTGAGCTCCTGCTAAAACGTCATCAACATACATTTTTGGCAAAATATGCGCAGCGAGAGGAAATTCGTTCTCTGAATCATCTGCCAGTTGTAAAAGCGTACGAATTGCTAAATATGGTGCACAATTTACACCAAAGGTCAACGTTTGCAGCTGATAATCTTGGACCTGTTTGGTAATCGAATCACAAAATACAATTCTTTGAAGCGGCGAATGCTGCGGATGAACACGTATTTGTCTATACATTTGAGTAATATCCGAGTTAAACACAAACTTATATACACGCCAACGAAGTATTAGAAGAACTAGATCTTGTTGTAAAGTTGGACCTACGTGCAATATGTCGTTAAGACTCTGCCCATTCGAAGTTTTATTCGAGGCATTTAACACTACTCTAAGTTTTGTGGTCTGCTTGGGTGATGTGGCAAATAGCAAGGATGTTTAGAAGAATTTACAGGGACCGGTCGCATGTGGCCAAGATCCAAGTATTCGGATAATACTTGGTCATAAATTGTTTTTACTTCAGGCCTTTTCAATAAAGAACTCTCATTCCGAAAATATTGTTTGAGAACATTCGCGCGAGATTTTCCTAAATACCCGGTAGCACTAAGATCAGTTTTAAGTGGCAGCATAACGATATATCTTCCCTCTGAGTTCCTACGAGTAGTTCGGATGTAATTCTCCTCACAAGTACGATCGAACGGGGATAACATTTTTCTTTTAGGAGTCTCCTCAAGTTCCCAGAATCTCAACATGGTCCTATTTAGTTTGTATTCCTCAGCTACGTCAATAGTAGTGGCAAAGGATCTAATTTGTGCAGCAGGGATAGGACCCGTCACAAGCCAACCAAATACAGTGTTTTGAGCCAGTAAAGCTCAAAAAAAAATAAAAACGGACGACAACCATTTAACAAAATTTGTGGGTAAATATCTGCTCCTAATAGCAGATCGACGGGACGAGATTCAAAACGATTAACATCTGCCAATCGAAGATTAGGAATTTGTGACCTCAGGTCGGAATTGACTACAAACGACGGTACATTTTCTGAAATAGTCTCCAAGACTAACACTCTAATGGACTGCTAATTTGAATACGACATGCTTTACTAGACGTGGCCGAAAGCGTACAACTAACTCCTGATATAACAGCATTTGTAGAATATGCAAGAAGTTTCAAACGATTCTGAAGTCATTCTGAAATAAACGAAGACTCAGAAGCAGGATCTATCAGCGCCCTAGCAGGATACAAAACTACATGATGAACAATATTCACCATTGCGGTACCTAACAGTACAGATTTGTTCTGCGCAGCTTGAAAAACTTGGCGGGGTGCACATCCAGCCGATGTAGATGGTATGCAATTTTCCGAATTAGGGGGAACGTCACCGAATTAGCACTCGGATTTTGGGGAACATTAGCGGAGGTGATGGAAGGTCTAGTAGTACTCGATGTAATATCATTCCTATGTAACAATGTATGGTGGTTCCTGTTACACTTCGAACAACCACGTCTGCTTTCGCATTTCTTAACTTCATGTACAACAATTAGCTTAAAATAATTAGATAGGAATCCAATGAAATATGTGTTTTGAAATTAAACATTGCCGCCAGCGTTGCAACATATAGCTATGTTGCAAAAAAAAAGTAAATTAAATTTAAATGTAGTGCAATATAAAGATAGACATTAATTTCAAAGTATATATATATTTAGTTCATTTTTTTCAAAAAAGACAATTCAGATTTAGTAATAAAAATGATTGGCGCTCGTAAAGCTGCGAAGGCAATAGAAGATTACCCTCGAGACCAATAACAATTAGAAAAAGGGGTTAGTGGAAGCCGGGGTACCGTATAGCGGTTGTCAAAGGCTCACATTGGACATGAACCGGAAATTATCCATCCAAATATGGTGAGCTGGGCCCATGGGAAACCCGGGCTCGAGTATGTTTGGGCCTTCATTATTCTCGGGTACACATCAGGGCCGAGTACCATTGTAATAGGACCGGATCGAAAAAATTGTGGATCAGCCAACATCATCCCACCATAGTGATCCTTTATGGTTTCAGCTGCCGACTCGGATGGAGAGACAATATGTCGTAAGTCCATTACACGAGCCGACAGGAGAAGACGCTGTGTCCGGTCATAGATGGACTCCAAAGTTATTTGGCAATATTGATCTGGTCCCAGGTTGATGGGAGCCAGACGCAAGGATCGGACGAATGATTGGCATATGCGACTATTGCCAGCACAATTATCCAATAGGGCACGAATGGGAATGCGTCGCTCACCCAGGACCAGTTGTGAAACTAGAGTGGGCCCTAGTGTCACAATGGGCTGAATGGCGAGCATATATGTGGGATTAGCAAATTGTACAGGCGGACCGATCGGACGTGAAACAGCGGACCGACTATTTGACCTAAACGGACGGACTTGGAGTTGTTGCTGGGATTCAGGACGTGATGGGTAGGGGTGCAGAATCGTGTGGTGTTGTGAAAGGCAATTTATGCAGCTATTGCGCTTTTCCAGCATTCGCATCTTCTTTCCCAGCGACATGGCGATGAAGCGCTTGCATTTGTGTAGCGGATGCCACCGTCGACACAAAATGCAGGATTTGCTTACACTTTCCGAGCCCGTGCTTCCTTTTGTCGCATGTGAGCACGGCGAAACCAATTGACTGCCGCTTATAGGTTTGGCGACGGAACCTGACGGTGCAATCTCCATTGGAGGAGCGTCAGAATCCGTGCTCCCGTTACTATCTTTATTCAATTTATTGGGTGGTGCTGACTTAGTCGCCTGTACTGGAGCGGCAGCGTTGACCACTTCAATGGTGGTATGGGAAGGGGATGGAGCATTCTTCTCATCGGGAATCGCATCCCTCATAATTTCCTGTGGCTGGTCATCTACTCCTCTTTCCTCATCCGACATGGGGACATCATCCTCAAAATCAGGAAGAGATGCAGCCATCTTACTTAGATTTTCCATTCTGTGAAAAAATAGAGAGGCTACGAATTGAAGAGAGGAAGTGCAATTTTAATTGGTCAAAATGACCAATTTGACTACTGGTCGTCTTACAATACCGTTTTCCGTTTGTAAATCGGCGACACGAACGCGACCGTCGATACCGGGATAAACTTTTATTACGCGACCTAATTTCCAAGCTGTAGGAGGTAATTGCTCATGGCGAATTACTACAATATCGTCCGTTTGCATATCGCGCTCGGGATACTTCCATTTATATCTTTTATGGAGATTTTTGAAATACTCATCTTTCCACCGTAAGCAGAATTGTTGAGTAAGCGCTTTAACTTTACGATACCTATTCACGATATGCAAGGGAGGTTCATCAATTATTGGCTCTGGAGGAGCAAGGATAGGAGACCCAATTAAAAAAAATGACCTGGTGTCAACGCTACAATATTTTCGGGACCGTCATTCATTGGACAAAGAGGCCTAGAATTTAAGCACGCTTCAATTCGAGAAAGTATCGTAGATAACTCTTCAAATGTATATTTTATGCAAGTTGCGTGTTTTCTAAAGTGGAGCTTGAAGCTTTTAACCGCAGCTTCCCAGAGACCACCCATATGTGGAGCTCCAGCTGGAATAAATTTCCATGAAAGTCCTTGGTAACTATATTGTAAACAAACCTTATCTTGACTTTCACGAAGTACCATTTTTAACTCACGCCCTAACTCTCTGGATGCGCCAACAAAATTGGTACCATTATCCGAAAATATAGTCTTAGGGCAACCACGACGAGAAATAAATCTATTAAAGGCGGCCAAAAACGTTGCCGTTGATAAATCTGAGGTGGCTTCCAAATGCATTGCTTTTGTAGAAAAGCAAACAAATACACACACATAACCCTTTGTAATTTTACAACATCGACCTGTAAATGACCTTATATCAAAAGGACCAGCGAAATCTATGCCTGTAGTGGCGAATGGTCTTGTAATGGCTGTTCTCTCCGGAGGCAGAGGTGCCATAATTTGGGAACAAGTTCTTGTTTTTCTCTAAAATGCAAGGTTTACATTGTCTTACAACTTTACGAATTAAGGAAGTTGCTCGAGGTAGCCAATATTGCATGCGTAACATGCGCAAAACTAACTGAATTCCACCGTGAATGGAAATACTGTGCAACTGTTGTACCAAAAGAGTGGATAATTTGCAATGGTAAGGTAACAAAATAGGATGTCTTTCGGAATAAGACAGAGTTTGCGATTGAGATAATCGGCCATTTATTGTCTATGAAGGGAGTCCTTCTGTGTAGTCCTTTTATAATTATCCTCGCGAAATTGTTCCGAAGGAGACAATAAATGGCGCTTAGGAACTTCCTCTAGTTCCCAGAAACGAAGGAGAGCCTGATTCAGCCTATCTTCAGGGGAATATTGCACATTTCTTGAAAAAGTTGTTATGTTATTAGAATGACCTATACTCGTAGGAACTGGAACCGTAAGAACCCAGCCGAAAACAGTTTTTTGTGCAATCAAGGAACCTAATATATTGAATTGAATTCCCTGCCGAAGTATTTTTGGATATAAGTCCGCTCCTATTAACATATTTACCGGACGACAGTCAAACAAATTTATATCAGCCAAACGAAGATTTGGCATATTGGCGGCAAGTTCCTTGCTGATGGAGAATGAAGGAAGATTGCCTGAAATAGTAGGAACTACTAACGCTGTCATATCCATGAAGAGTGTACTGTCTATAGGAGATCCTATACATAACGAACACAATTTTCTTGACATAATGGACACGGATTGGTTTACTCCTGAAATTGTAGCTTGGGTTGAAGTGGTGGCGATACCAAGACGCTGTTGTAACCTTTCAGTAATAAAAGATGCTTCCGAAGCTAGGTCTATTAGAGCACGAGCTGGGTACGTAACACCCTGATGAGCAATGTTCACCATTGCTGTTCCTAAAAGAACCGTTTTGTTCTGCGAGGTATGGAATACCTGTCTAGTTGAAGCACTAGAAGATTGACCAGAAAATGTTGAAGGTAGATTGGGATTGGAATTGGATGACGGAGTAAAATGTGGAACATTAGCCGATAGGGAGGAAGTTTGGGATGTAGCCGAGGAATTATTAGAACTATTTTGTGCCGTATCATGGTGTAGTAAAATATGATGTCGTTTGTTACATCTAAAACAACTATGGGAACTGGTACAATTCCTAACATCATGTCCTCGTGAAAGACAATTTATGCAAAGTTTATGCCGTTTAACAAGAGAGAAGCGGTCGGCTGAAGTACGTTTTCTAAATTCTGGGCATACACGTAAATGGTGGGTTTGCCTAGGACAAAATATGCAAGTTTAATCAGATGACGATTGTGAAGAACGAGATGGAGCAGCATAAAATGTGTCCTAACTTTCTTCTGTTCAGCCTTTTAATTTGAATCTATTCCCTTAATATCTCTAAGGCAGGTGAGAGTTTGAATTCTTTCTGTTAAAAAGAGATCCAAATCCTTCCAGGAAGACAACGCAGATTTATCCTTAATACCTTGTTCCCACAGCGTGACTGTGTTTTTGGGAAGTCTTTGTAAACAAAGGAAAACTAAAATTGGGTCCCAATTGTCAGTGGCAACATCATAAATTTCCATGGCAGAAACACACCCATTAATACCACGTTGTAATCCTTTTAACCCTGTGCTAGTTTCACTATCAAGAACTGGGAGATCAAACAGAGCTTTAATTTGGTTGTTAACCAGAATTCTAACATTATCGTATGTTTCTCTTAAAGCTTTCCAGGCTAAACTGAAACTCTTGTGAGTAAGAGGGAATTTAGAAACTATATCTTTTGCATCACCACTTGTTTTCTTAAGTAAATGGCATAATTTCTCTACATCGCTAAGACGAGAATTACTAATGTATACAGCCGAAAAGAAATCCCTAAATGTTGGCCAAGTCAGAATGTCACCAGTAAAGACATCGATATCACATGGAGGAAGATTTATAGCATGTGTTAAACTATCATTAAGCGAAATGTGAGTTACATCGGCAAGGGTAACGGTATGATGCGAAGCACCCGATACCGAATCAGTTTCCTCATATTGGGGAGGATGTACCCTAGGAGTGGCCGGTTGATTGCTCACTTGAGCAGGGACAGACGCTTTCGGGGAACCTCGAAGTTGATCCACTTTTCTATTAATGGACGATAAAGCGTTCACATAAGCTTTATATGCGACGTGATATTTACTTTCTACAGAGGTAAATTCATCATCAGACGGTTCATCGGCGGAGCTAAGGTCGTTTAAACATGTTTCACATCTATCTTTTACTTTAGCCCAAAGTTCTTTGACCTCAGAAGCTTGAATTTCTAAGGCGTATATGTCCATATTGTCACCTTGAAGATCACTAAAGTTCGCATCGAACTTAATAAGAGCATCAGTTGCTCTGATGAAAAAGTCCAGCGAAGTTAAAGGCATATTGGAAAACTTAAAATAATCTTTTTGATCGAATGAAATCAAAAAACCAACATTTCTCGAAGGACCACAAATAAAAAATCGATATTTATTTAAAAAAATCAGAAAAAAGAAGCAGTAAAATCGAAATTTGTAATAAATATGAGAAAAAACCCACAAAAAAATGTATTTTCTTGGCTAAATTGAACGAAAATTCAAGCCAATTATTTAAATCAATAGCAGAATGCTAAAAAACGAACAATTTCAATGATGTATCGTAAATACAACACAATTTTTTTTATAATGTAGCGAAAACTACTCAAATATGAACAAAAAAGCAAAAAAATTGATATTCAAAATTTTTCTAAATTTGCTTAAATGCCGTATGTAGTGTGCACGGATTGTAGGGTACACACGACCAAAATAAATTTAAAAAATTTTTAAATTTTCAAAATATAAAAAATGCTAAAAAACAAGTTAAATAATATATATAATAAAATATAAAAATAATAAAATTATTTTATATATAAAAAAGTTTTAACGTGGGCCGACTGTAGGGTGTACCACGATTTTCCAAAAATTTTTTTTTATATTTTTTTTCGAACAAATTTACGAAAATAAATTTCAAAACAAAAAATTTAATTTTTCACAAAAAAGTTATTTTTCAAAATTTTTAGTACCAATTTAATAACCCTATTTGTCGTATACAAAGGTTTGAAGTGGGAACAGTGATATTACCATCCAACATTAACAACAACAACAATAATGGTTAATGCTGTTGTGTGGCTCACTCAGTGTCTGTATATTTGTTATTGTATTTTTTCTATTTTCTTTTGTGCGATAGCCTTATTTTTTTATTATTCAAACAGAATGTAGGCTTTTTGTTTGTAGAAACACGCACTGAACTATCACTAGACACTTTTCACTGTTCTCACTGTTTTTTTCTTTTATTATTCTCGTAGAGAAATATCACTTTGTACACAAATGGGTTTAGCGAGAATATTAACAACAACAATAAGCCGCGTATTGTAAGACGAACGGATATTTTTGTTTTGTTTGTATATTTTAATGCGAAAAAAACGAAACTCTCCGAATGCACTCTCTTAAATCCAATTACTGTTTTTTTATTTATGTGTAAATAATGAAATGAAGGTGAAGTTTGATGAGATGCTGTATGATGAGATGTATTGGCTGCTGGTTGAACTTCTAGGGGAAGAAGAAGACCATGTAATTAATTGTTGTAAACAACTAATTTATCCGGCTCGCTCAGGACCAAATGTTTGCGTAGCAACGTAAATAATAAAAAAGAGAAGAAATAAAAAACAAATTGGTTTTAGAAATTTTGTCAATATTGACTTGTGGGGTTTTATTTATTAGTTGTAATAGTGTTGTGTGAACGTAATCCAAGCAAGCGAAACGAATTAACAAGTTACAATGTTACTAGCGTATATGCTGCAAAGCGGCGCTAAAAACTCGTTAGAATTTGACAGTCCTTCAAGCACAAAGCTGTACTTAAGGGTAGTAACAAATTCTAACGTAGACAAATTGTACAACAATTAGCTTAAAATTAATTGGATAGGAATCCAATGAAATATGTGTTTTGAAATTAAACAATAACCTTATATTTATCGGAAAGTTGAAGGCTTTTAAAGCGGGGACAGTCATACCATTTATGACGTTGATTGTGACAGATTACACAATTTGAACCATTGGAAGAGCGAGAACTACGCTGGATTTCGCTTGAATTAGTATTTGAATGATGCGCTTGTACCTTTCTAGAATTTAACCGCTGATCTGTACCACGCATATCATGAAGGCGCATTAGGGTACGTATCCGCTCGGTCAAGAAGGCATCTAAGTCAAATAACACTTTTAAGTGATTATGAACAAGAAGCCGAGGATTGTCATACGTTTCAATAAGAGCTTTCCATGCTAGGGCGAAACTACGAGTAATTAGGGGGAATTTTGACACAATCTCGCGAGCTTCACCTGTCGTCTTCCGGACCAAATGACAAAGTCGCTCGACGTCACTTATACGAGCATTGTTAATGTAAACAGCCGTAAACAAATCCCTAAATGTGGGCCAAGAGTGAAAATCACCTTCAAAAACATCAGTATCGCATGGGGGTAAGGCTAGGTTATGGACACTATCCGAATTAGGATTATACTGTTTATTACCAAGAGTCAAACTATTATTCCCCATCATAGAGGGTATCGGAGTTCCGATCTGCGAACCATTTCCGCGAGAACTCTGAGCCGAATCATTCAAATCAATGCGCGTTTCTTGCGGGTTTCCTTTGGACGACTTGGGCGTTTCTATAAACGACACAACTGAACCATTAATGCTAGACGTAGTTGAAGACCTAGAAGACCATTTAAGCTGGTCTAATTTTCGACTAATGTCCGACTGACAATCTATATAGACTTCAAATGTAGCATTATATTTTTGATCTACCGCATCTATATCTTCCTTGCTCGTTTCTACTGACGTCATCATATAATCACAGCATTTACCAAACATTTGCTGTGCTCTTTCCCACAATTCTTCTATTCCACTAAGATGGAACTTCAACGAAAATACATCTAAATCTGCAACACGCTTGTTATCGAATTTTGCTTTAAACTGAATGACAGCATCCGAAGCCCTGATAAACATGTCAATTGGCGTGAAGGACATTTTGAAGTTTTTTCAAGTATGTACTACTAAGTACAAAGTAAAGCACTATTTGCTCTGATGAATTAGCAAAAAACCAAAATTTTAACAAGCTCGACTGTAATTTTAAGCAAAATCTATGAACACATTTCAGATATCCAACCAAAATTCTCCAAAAATCAAGAAAAACAACGACATTTTTCGAAAAATCTAACAAAACCGCACAATAGGGATAAAGCAATCGAAAACTTTAACGAAACATTAAAATTGCCGCGAACCTCTCACACAATAGCGAATTAGCGTGTTCGTAGCAACCAAATACAAATAAAATGTTAATCAGTGAAAATCAATAAATAAATAATATAAAATTCAATGTTATGTCAAAAAAATTCAATAATAATATATAAATATTTAAAAATTTATGTAAATTGTGTATAAAAACCAACTTATTTTTACAAAATCGTATTGTGGCGCACAAAAATTCAAAAAAAAAAGATAATTTTATATTAATTTCTATCGAAAATAAAGCGATTTTATCGATTTTGCTATAAAGTTTGTCTACAATTTAGGCAACCCTTGGTAGTTGGGTTGCCTAAATTGTAGCGTGTTTATCAAAAAAAAAAAAAATAATAATAAAATCTTTTAATTTGCAAAATCAAATCAAAAATCTACATATTAATTTAAAATTTTTGAATCTGAAACGAAAAATATCAATTTTAACACTTTTTATCTAAAAAGTCGTATTGACCGATCGTAGGGTGCACGCGTGATTTATTTTATATAAAACCGTCGTTTTATAACCCCCTATTGTCAAAAATTACAATCGAAGTTAAATTTGCAAAAAATTGTATATTATATGTTACAGTCGGTTTAACGTGGTTCACCTGTAACACAACGGACAATAGAAAATTCCAAACGTCTGTATGTTTACCAATAGGCTATCATACGTATGTGGGTATACACGCGTGTGTGTATCCTCAACTGACTGAACGACCAAACAATGATAATTAGTCGTATGAATATACACGTTTGTGTGTATGACTACTGACCACTAGCGAACAAACAAACAAACCAATGTAATTGAAATTACGTGTATTTTTAAGGGTGGGTAATATTAATTTTTTAATGCACAAAAAATACAATTTTTCAATTAACCCAATCGATAGGGAATTTAATTTACTTTAAAATAATACCCGACAACCTTATTTTATTTTAATAAATAACCCAAAAAATCACTTTTTTAATAATTTTGGTTGCAATTTGCAATAACAAGACGGAGGGGAACGGGGTACGCGACGCGTTGTAAGACGGCCACAGAAAACAAACAAACGACAATTTTATACCCTTCACCACACTGTGGTACAGGGTATTAAGTCTTTGTGCATATGTTTGTAACAGGCAAAAGGAAACGAGATAGACACATGGTTCCTTTTGAGAATATGCATAGAATCACTTTCTAAGTCGATTTATGCATGTCCGTCCGTCTGTCTGTGCATGTTAAATTGTAAACAAAGTACAGGTCGCATTTATGATCCGAATTGGATGAAATTTGGCATAGGTCACTTATTCGGCCCAAGGACGAACCCTATTGAAATTGGGAAAAAATCGGATCAGATTTAGATATAGCTCCCATATATATATTTAACCGATTTAATGTAAACGGTCCCTATATATCTTTCGGTTCGCACAGCCTAATCATTTAAGTCTAGAAAGATGTCTGCCAAGTTTCATGAAAATCGGTCCAGATTTAGATATAGCTCCCATATATAGTTTCGTCCGATTTCATGTAAATGGTGCCCAAAGTCCCTATAGATCTTTCGATTTGCACGAAATTTGGCATAACGTACTGAATTGGGTCTAGAATGATATGCCAAGTTTCATGAAAATCGGTCCTGATTTAGATATAGCTCCCATATATATTTCATTTCATGTAAATGGTGCCCCAAAGTCCCTATATATCATTCGATTTGCACGATATTTGGCATAACGTACTGAATTGATCCTAGAATAATGCCTGCCATGTTTCGAGAAAATCGGTCCAGATTTAGATATAGCTCCCACATATAGTTTAGTCCGATTTCATGTAAATGGTGCCCCAAAGTCCCTATATATCTTTCGATTTGCACAAAATTTGGTATAACGTACTAAATTGAGCCTAGAAACATGTGTGCCAAGTTTAGAGAAAATCGGTCCAGATTTAGATATAGCTCCCATGTATAGTTTCGTCCGATTTCATGAAAAGGGTGCACCAAAGTCTCTATATATCCTTCGATTTGCACGGAATTTGGCATAACTATAACGATTTAGATATAGCTCCCTTTTATTATAGATTGATTTTAAGTAATTGACGCGACAAGGAACCAATAGTCTGATAGGAACAAAACGTTCTGAAATAAATATAACCTAATCTGTGACAAGTTTGTTTGAAATATTTGGATAGACATTTCATATTTATTTTCGCCCGATTTCAAGTAAATTGGGCATAAACTTCCTCATGTTAGTCAGATTGACATCAAATTCTGCACTACGTACAAAATTGAGCATAGAATTGCGTAGTTGCGTTTTATAGAAGTACAGAAATATCCCAACGGATGAACTATTTATATTTGTTTGAAGTCGATTTACATACTTTTGTCCCATTGTAACAAATGACATGTTTATGGATAGATCTAGGTAGATTCACATTTATATAAAT
>NW_026889691.1:0-13029 GCF_032173495.1 Musca vetustissima
CTGCCGAACCACTTGACATAAGCGGCCAAAATCTTGCACACATGTTTCTAATGACAAAGCAAGTTTTGATATAGCCCCCATATAACCGTATCTCCCGATTTAAGGTATTTTTTGTCTATTAGACACATTTTAAGGCCAAATTGGCTGTAATTTGGCACAGTGTGTTCTTTTTGGGTACCAAATGTCCATGCAAAATTTTATGTATGTAGGTCCACGTTTACTGGTAGCCCCCATACAAAGGTACCCCTATTTTGACTATTTACCCAAAAATTGGGTAAATACAAATTTTCCCAAAAATATATAAATATATATTTGCTTTGTCATTAGAAACATGTGTGCAAAATTTTGGCAGCCTATGTCAAGTGGTTCGGCAGTTAATGAGTTTATACCCAATTTTTGGGTAAATACTCAAAATAGGGGTACCTTTGTATGGGGGCTACCAGTAAACGTGAACCTATATACATAAAATTTTGCATGGACATTTGGTACCCAAAAAGAACATTCTGTGCCAAATTACAGCCAATTTGGCCTCAAAATGTGTCTTATAGGCTAAAAATACCTTAAATCGGGAGATACGGTTAATGGGGGCTATATCACAACTTGGACCCAGGGACCCCATGTTGGATTTCTATATTTGCTTTGTCATTAGAAACATGTGAGCAAAATTTTGGCCTCTTATGTCAAGTGGTTCGGCAGTTAGTGAGTTTATACCCAATTTTTGGGTAAATACTCAAAATAGGGGTACCTTTGTATGGGGGCTACCAGTAAACGTGGACCTACATACATAAAATTTTGCATGGACATTTGGTACCCAAAAAGAACACTCTGTGCCAAATTACAGCCAATTTGGTTGTAAAATGTGTCTAATAGGCAAAAAATACCTTAAATCGGGAGATACAGTTATATGGAGGCTATATCAAAACTTGGACCCAGGGACCCCATGTTGGATTTCTATATTTGCTTTGTCATTAGAAACATGTGTGCAAAATGTTGGCCGCCTATGTCAAGTGGTTCGGCAGTTAATGAGTTTTTACCCATTTTTCGGGTAAAAACTCGGGTATTTACCCAAGTATTTACCCACGTCTTTAAAGTATCGTAAAACTATCTATTCTAAATCGATTTGATAACAGAAACCCGGAAATAGGGTGTAAGATGTTGTATTACCGAGTCAATATAGTAAATACCCAAATAAATACCCGCAAATGGGTATTTACCCGGTATTTACCCACCCCTTGGGTATTTAACCGGTAAATACCCGGTAAATACCATCTCTTCTTATGGCTAATGAGGATGTATACACTTTGACACGGTGAAAATGTGCATCATCGAAATATTGGTTCTAGACCCCACATTTCTTTGGACCAAATCCGATTCAGAAAATTTTGATTTCATCCAAATTTTGTCCATCCTATTATTTCTTCCAAACTTAGTTCAAGTTTGAAGATGGGGAAAATCGGTCCACTCCTTCTGGCACCTCCTACACAGGGTGTAGGCCTAAATGCGGGTTATAGTTTATTATCGAACCTTATTTTCAAAATGTTTATCTAGCTATCCTCCGCAGTAGAAATGATTACAACAAAGTCTTAAAACCCAAGTCAAAACGCGGATCGAATTAGATAACTATTTTAATATAAACAAGTGAAAAAGCGTTAAGTTCGGCCGGGCCGAACTTTGGATACCCTCCACCATAGTTATACTGACAGATACATTTAATGAAAATATAGGGAACATACCAAAAAGTGGGTATATACCGATAATTCTACAAACCGATTTATGTAAACCATTATGTACACCAAATACAAACTTCAGCAATTTTTAATGGGGATTTTTCCTAAAATCTGCAAGATTCAAAAAGTGGACTGATACTGATAACGCATGGTAGAATATAAAATCCTCAAACTACTGTAATTTAGATTACAAAGTTATATGAGGCTATGCCTAAAGAGGGACCAATATTGATTATATAGTGTAGGAAATAGTGAATATTTGGGGATATAATTATGTGAGGGCTATGTCTAAGTAATGACTGGTGTATGCCAATTTTGAACCCAATATTTTAATTGTTTATCTCAATTCTTTCCTTCGGGAGGTATCACTATATTGAGGAGATGCCTAAATGTCTGCCGATATATTCCATTATAATCATGTTTGAGTTTTCTTTTATCAAAATATCTTTAAAAGGCGGAATGCTTACAACAGATGGCTAAATAGTCTTTGTAGGATAAAAATTAACTATTCCCTGACTATTCCCCGTAACGACTACCCAACCCCAACACACGGAATAAATCAAATAATTATTTTAATATAAAAAAGTGGGTTATATGGGGACAACCCCTAAAAAGGGATGAATATTAATAATTATTGGTGGGGAGATTTGTTACCATATACGACTACAAAATACCAAATTTCAGTGAATTCGGTTAAAAACGCGCTCACGAACCTCAAAATATGGAAAATCGGGGGTACCCTACCCTCAAAATATGACCTATAATTATAATTTATAGTGGAGAGATTTGCTACCCAATAAGAATTCAAATTACTAAATTACAGCCAATTCGGTAAAAAATTCGGTCAAAACCCCCAAAAACTGGAAATTGGGAGGTACCCTTATATGGGGGCTACCAGAAAAAGTGGACCTATATTTATAATTGTTTTGTGGGGATATTTAGTACCCAATAAAAACCCAATGTATCAAATTTCAGCGAATTCGGTTGAAAACTGCGCTCAAGAACCCTAAAATACCGAAAATTGGGGGGTACGCCTATATGGGGGCTACCCGAAAAATTGACCTATATTTATAAATTTTAGTATAGAGATTTGCTGCTACTCAAAGTAACCTGAGTTTTATAATTTTTAGTATAGAGATTTGCTACCCAATAAGAACTTAATGTACCGAATTTCAGCGAATTCGGTCGAAAAATGGGATCAAACCCCCCAAAACAACGCAAAATTTGGGGTACCCTTATATGGGGGCTATCCGGAAAAATTGACCTAGTTTTATAATTTTCAGTGGAGAGATTTGCTACCCAATAAGAACTCAATATACCAAAATTCAGCGAATTCAGTTGAAGAACGCGCTCAAGAACCTTAAAATACCGAAAATTGGGGGGTATCTTTATATGGGAGCTATGCCTAAACGTGGACCGATAAAGCCCATCTTCGAACTTGTCCTGCCTGCAGACAAAAGATGACTCTATGCAAAATTTTGGCGATCTATCTCAATTCGTTTAGACGCTAGAGTGATTACAACAGACAGACGAACAAACAGACGGCCAGACAGACGGGCATGGCTATATCGTCATAGAATTTTACGCTGATCAGGAATATATATACTTTATACGGTCGGAAATGATTATTTCGATGAGTTACAAACGGAAAAATAAAATTAATATACCCTCCATACTATGGTGGAGGGTATAAAAAATTGCAGCTAATTCGGTTGAAAAACGCACTCAAGAACCACAAAATACCGAAAATTGGGTGTACCCTTATATGGGAGCTATCCGAAAAAATGGACCTATATTCATAATTTTTTGTGGAGAAATTTGGTACCTATTAAGAACTAAAAATACTAAATTACAGCTAATTCGGAAGAAAAATGCGATCAAAACCCCCAAAATACTGAAAATTAGGAGGTACCGTTATATGTGGGCTACCAGAAAAAGTGGACCTATATTTACAATTTTTTATGGAGACATTTTGTACCCAATAAGAACCCAATGTAGCAAATTCCAGAGAATTCGGTTGAAAAACGTGCCCAAGAACCCCAAAAAAAACATCTCAATTCGTTTAGACGCCAGAGTGATTACATTGCGTATACAATGATAAGTGGTGAGTGGTGGGAAAATCGGTTCAGATTTAGATATAGCTCCCATATACATTTTCGCCCGTTTTTAGGTAAATTATGTACGGAAGTCCCTATATATAGATTTGCACAAAATTTTGTACAGCGTATTGAGTTGAGCCTAGAATGATCTTTGCTAAGTTTCGTGAAAATCGGTTCAGATTTAGATATAGCTCACATATATATTTTCGTCCGATTTTATGTATATATCCTTCGATTTGCACGAAATTTGGCATAGCCTAAATGAAGTCTTGAAAGATGTGCTTTAAATTTCATGAAAATCGGATAAGATTCATATTTGCAACTTCTGAAAAAAATAAAAATGTTCATGAAAATCCATAAGGGGGACCTTTTGACTTTTTTATTGAAACGTAAAGTGGAGCACACTTATTTGCAAATTCTGGAAAAAGTAAACATTTTTTTGAAAATCCATAAGGGGGGACCCTTTGCTTTTTTATTAAAATATACAGTGGAGCCCTCTTATTTGCAACTTCTGAAAAAAGTAAAAATTTTCTTAAAAACCATAAGGGGGGACCCCTTGCTGTTTTAGTGAATCGTACAGTTGAGCCCACTTATTGGCAACTTCTGAAAAAAGTAAAAATTTTCTTGAAAATCCATAAGGGGAGACCCTTTGCTTTTTTATTGAAACGTACAGTGGATCCCACTTATTTGCAAATTCTGAAAAAAGTAAACAGTTTCTTGGAAATCCATAGGGGGGGGCCTTTGCTTTTTTATTGAAACGTATTTGAAACTTCTGAAAATTGTTTGCCTTTTTTATTGAAACAGTGGATCCCACTTATTTGCAACTTCTGAAAAGAAGTAAAAATTTCTCGAAAATCCTTTGCTTTTTTATTTAATTTTGAAAATCCATAAGGGGGACCCTTTGCTTTTTTATTGAAACGTACAGTGGAGCCCACTTTTAAAATCCATAAAGGGACCCTTTGGATTTTTATGGAAACGTACAGTGGAGCCCACTTATTTGCAACTTCTGAAAAAAGTAAAAATTCTCTTGAAAATCCATAAAGGGGGGACCCTTTGCTTTTTTATTGAAACGTACAGGGGAGCCCACATATTTCCAACTTCTGAAAAAAAGTAAAAATTTTCTTGAAAATCCATGAGGGAGAAAACTTTGCTTTTTTATTAATTTTGCAAATCCATGAAGAGGGACCCTTTGCTTTTTTATTGAAACGTACAGTGGAGCCCACTTATTTGCAACTTCTGAAAAAATTAAAAATTTTCTTGAAAATCCATGAGGGAGAAAACTTTGCTTTTTTATTAAATTTTGAAAATCCATGAAGAGGGGCCCTTTGCTTTTTTATTGAAACGTACAGTGGAGCCCACACATTTGAAACTTCTGAAAAATTTAAAAATTTTCTTGAAAATCCATAAGGGGGGACCCTTTGTTTTTTTATTGAATTTTTAAAATCCATAAAGGGGGACCCTTTGCTTTTTTATTGAATTTTGAAAATCCATAAAGGGGGCCCTTTGCTTTTTTATTGAATTTTTAAAATCCATAAAGAGGGACCCTTTGCTTTTTTATTGAATTTTTAAAATCCATAAAGGGGGACCCTTTGCTTTTTTATTGAATTTTTAAAATCCATAAAGGGGGACCTTTTGCTTTTTCATTGAATTTTGAAAATCCATAAAGGGGACCCTTTGCTTTTTTATTGAGACGTACTTTGGAGCCCACATATTTGCATCTTCTGAAAAAAGTAAAAATTTTCTTAAAAATCCATAAGGGTGGACCCTTTGCTTTTTTATTGAAACGTGCAGTGGAGCCCACTTATTTGCAACTTCTGAAAAAGTAAAAATTTTCTTGAAAATCCATAAGGGGGTACCCTTCGTTTTTTATTAAATTTTGAAAATCCACAAGGGGGTACCCTTTGCTTTTTATTGAAACGTACAGTGGAGCCCACTTATTTGCAACTTCTGAAAAAAGTAAAAATTTTCTTGAAAAATCCATAAGGTGGGACCCTTTGCTTTTTTATTGAATTATTAAAATCCATAAAGGGGGACCCTTTGCTTTTTTATTGAGACGTACTTTGGAGCCCACATATTTGCAACATCTGAAAAAAGTAAAAATTTTCTTGAAAATCCTTTGCTTTTTTATTGAAACGTACAGTGGAGCACACTTATTTGCAACTTCTGAAAAAAGTAAAAATTTTCTTGAAAATCCATGAGGGAGAAAACTTTGTTTTTTTATTGAATTTTAAAATCCATAAGGGGGGACCCTTTGCTTTTTTTATTGAAACGTACAGTGGAGCCCACTTATTTGCAACTTCTGAAAAAAGTAAAAATTTTCTTGAAAATCCATAAGGGGGGACCCTTTGCTTTTTTATTAAATTTTGAAAATCCATCCTTTGCTTTTTTATTGAATCGTACAGTGGAGCCCACTTATTTGCAACTTCTGAAAAAAGTAAAAATTTTCTTGAAAATCCATAAGGGGGGACCCTTTGCTTTTTATTGAATTTTAAAATCCATAAGGGGGACCCTTTGTTTTTTTTTGTTTTGAGACGTACTGTGGAGCCCACTTATTTGCAACTTCTGAAAAAAGCAAAAATTTTCTTGAAAATCCATAAGGGGGGACCCTTTGCTTTTTTTATTAAAATGTACAGTGGAGCCCACTTATTTGCAACTTCTGAAAAAAGCAAAAAATTTCTTGAAAATCCATAAGGGGGGACCCTTTGCTTTTTTATTGAATCGTACAGTGGAGCCCACATATTTACAACTTCTGAAAAAAGTAAAAATTTTCTTGAAAATGCATAAGGGGGGACCCTTTGCCATTTTTATCGAAACGTACAGTGGAGCCCAAATATTTGCAACTTCTGAAAAAAGTTAAAATTTTCTTGAAAATCCATAAGGGGGGACCCTTTGCTTTTTTATTGAAACGTACAGTGGAGCCCACTTATTTGCAACTTCTGAAAAAAGCAAAAATTTTCTTGAAAATCCATAAGGGGGGACCCTTTTTATAAAATATTTAAAAATGTTGGAGCCCACTTTTTTTTAGAAAGTAAAATTTTTTGAAAATCCATGAAAGGACCCTTTGCTTTTTTTTATTAAAATGTACAGTGGAGCCCACTTATTTGCAACTTCTGAAAAAAGCAAAAATTTTCTTGAAAATCCATAAGGGGGACCCTTTGCTTTTTTATTTAATTTTGAAAATCCCTTTGCTTTTTTATCGAAACGTACAGTGGAGCCCACATATTTGCAACTTCTGAAAAAAGTTAAAATTTTCTTGAAAATCCATAAGGGGGGACCCTTTGCTGTTTTTATTGAAACGTACAGTGGAGCCCACACATTTGAAACTTCTGAAAAATTTAAAAATTTTCTTGAAAATCCATAAGGGGGGACCCTTTGCCTTTTTTATCGAAATGTACAGTGGAGCCCAAATATTTGCAACTTCTGAGAAAAGTTAAAATTTTCTTGAAAATCCACAAGGGGGACCCTTTGCTTTTTTATTGAAACGTACAGTGGAGCCCACTTATTTGCAACTTCTGAAAAAAGTAAAAATTTTCTTGAAAATCCATAAGGGGGACCCTTTGCTTTTTTATTGAAACGTACAGTGGAGCCCACTTATTTGCAACTTCTGAAAAAAGTAAAAATTTTCTTGAAAATCCATAAGGGGGGACCCTTTGCTGTTTTTATTGAAACGTACAGTGGAGCCCACACATTTGAAACTTCTGAAAAATTTAAAAAATTTCTTGAAAATCCATAAGGGGGGACCCTTTGCTTTTTTATTGAAACGTACAGTGGAGCCCACTTATTTGCAACTTCTGAAAAAAGCAAAAATTTTCTTGAAAATCCATAAGGGGGACCCTTTGCTTTTTTTATTGAAACGTACAGTGGAGCCCACACATTTGAAACTTCTGAAAAATTTAAAAATTTTCTTGAAAAATTTTCTTGAAAATCCATAAGGGGGGACCCTTTGCTTTTTTATTGAAACGTACAGTGGAGCCCACTTATTTGCAACTTCTGAAAAAAGCAAAAATTTTCTTGAAAATCCATAAGGGGGACCCTTTGCTTTTTTATTAAATTTTGAAAATCCATCCTTTGTTTTTTTATTGAATAGTACAGTGGAGCCCACTTATTTGCAACTTTTGAAAAAAGTAAAAATTTTCTTGAAAATCCATAAGGGGGACCCTTTGCTTTTTTTATTAAAATGTACAGTGGAGCCCACTTATTTGCAACTTCTGAAAAAAGCAAAACATTTCTTGAAAATCCATAAGGGGACCCTTTGCTTTTTTATTAATTTTTGAAAATCCATCCTTTGCTTTTTTATTGAATCGTACAGTGGAGCCCACTTATTTGCAACTTCTGAAAAAAGTAAAAATTTTCTTGAAAATCCATAAGGGGGGACCCTTTGCTTTTTCCTTTTGCTTTTTTTATTGAAACGTACAGTGGAGCCCACTTATTTGCAACTTCTAAAAAAAAGTAAAAATTTTCTTGAAAATCCATAAGGGGGGACCCTTTGCTTTTTTATTGAATTTTATTGAAACGTACAGTGGAGCCCACTTATTTGCAACTTCTGAAAAAGCAAAAATTTTCTTGAAAATCCATAATGGGGGACCCTTTGCTTTTTTATTAAATTTTGAAAATCCATCCTTTGTTTTTTATTGAATCGTACAGTGGAGCCCACTTATTTGCAACTTTTGAAAAAAGTAAACATTTTCTTGAAAATCCATAAGGGGGGACTCTTTGCTTTTTTATTAAATTTTGAAAATCCATCCTTTGCTTTTTTATTGAATCGTACAGTGGAGCCCACTTATTTGCAACTTTTGAAAAAAGTAAAAAATTTTTTGAAAATCCATAAGGGGGGACCCTTTGCTTTTTTTATTAAAATGTACAGTGGAGCCCACTTATTTGCTACTTCTGAAAAAAGTAAAAATTTTCTTGAAAATCCATAAGGGGGGACCCTTTGCTTTTTTTATTGAAACGTACAGTGGAGCCCACTTATTTGCACATTCTGATAAAAATTAAAAATTTTCTTGAAAATCCATAAGGGGGGACCCTTTGCTTTTTTATTGAATTTTATTGAAACGTACAGTGGAGCCCACTTATTTGCAACTTCTGAAAAAGCTAAACTTTTCTTGAAAATCCATAAGGGGGGACCCATTGGGTTTTTATTAAATTTTGAAAATCCATCCTTTGTTTTTTATTGAATCGTACAGTGGAGCCCACTTAATTGCAACTTCTGAAAAAAAAGCAAAAAATTTCTTGAAAATCCATAAGGGGGGACCCTTTGCTTTTTTATTAAATTTTGAAAATCCATCCTTTGTTTTTTATTGAATCGTACAGTGGAGCCCACTTTGCTTTTTTAATGAATTTTGAAATCCATAAGGGGGGACCCTTTGCTTTTTTATTAAAATGTACAGTGGAGCCCACTTATTTGCAACTTCTGAAAAAAGCAAAAATTTTCTTGAAAATCCATAAGGGGGGACCCTTTGCTTTTTATTAAATTTTGAAAATCCATCCTTTGCTTTTTTATTGAATCGTACAGTGGAGCCCACTTATTTGCAACTTTTGAAAAAAGTAAAAATTTTCTTGAAAATCCATTGGGGGGACCCTTTGCTTTCGGGACCCTTTGCTTTTTTATTAAATTTTGAAAATCCATCCTTTGTTTTTTTATTGAATCGTACAGTGGAGCCCACTTATTTGCAACTTCTGAAAAAAGTAAACATTTTCTTGAAAATCCGTAAGTGGGGACCCTTTACAGTGGAGCCCACTTATTTGCAATATCTGAAAAAAGTAAACATTTTCTTGAAAATCCATAAGAGGGGACCCTTTGCTTTTTTATTGAAACGTACAGTGGAGCCCACTTATTTGCAACTTCTGAAAAAAATAAAAATTTTCTTGAAAATTCATAAGGGGGGACCCTTTGCTTTTTTATTGAAATGTACAGTGGAGCCCACTTATCTCCAAGTTCTTAAAAAAGCAAAAATTTTCTTGAAAATCCATAAGGGGGGACCCTTTGCTTTTATATTGAAACGTACAGTGGAGCCCACTTATTTGCAACTTCAGAAAAAAGCAAAATTTTTCTTGAAAATCCATAAGGGGGCCCCTTGCTTTTTTCAGAAAAAAAGCAAAAATTTTCTTGAAAATCCATAGGGGGGACCCTTTGCTTTTTTATTGAAATGTACAGTGGAGCCCACTTATTTGCAACTTCTGTTTTTTTATTGAATCGTACAGTGGAGCCCACTTATTTGCAACTTCTGAAAAAAGCAAAAATTTTCTTGAAAATGCATAAGGGGGACCCTTTGCTTTTTTATTAAAACCTACAGTGGAGCCCACTTATTTGCAACTTCTGAAAAAAGCAAAAATTTTCTTGAAAATCCATAAGGGGGACCCTTTGCTTTTTTATTGAAACGTACAGTGGAGCCCACTTAACCCTTTGCTTTTTTATTGAATCGTACAGTGGAGCCCACTTATTTGCAACTTCTGAAAAAAGCAAAAAATTTCTTGAAAATCTATAAGGGGGACCCTTTGCTTTTTTACTGAAACGTACAGTGGAGCCCACTTATTTGCAACTTCTGAAGAAAGTCAAAATTTTCTTGAAAATCCATACCCTTTACAAATTTCTTAGAAAATCCATAAGGGGGACCCTTTACATAAGGGGGGACCCTTCACAAATTTTATTGCTGAAAACTACAGTGTCCGGCCAACAAATTGGGACCCTTTACAAATGACTTCTAAATTTTCATAGCAAATCGATAAGGGGGGACCCTTTACAAATTTCTTAGAAAATCCATAAGGGGGGACCCTTTACAAATTTCTTAGAAAATCCATAAGGGGGGACCCTTTACAAATGACTTCTAAATTTTCATAGAAAATCGATAAGGGGGGACCCTTTACAAATTTCTTAGAAAATCCATAAGGGGGGACCCTTTACAAATTTCTTAGAAAATCCATAAGGGGGGACCCTTTACAAATTTCTTAGAAAATCCATAAGGGGGGACCCTTTACAAATTTCTTAGAAAATCCATAAGGGGGGACCCTTTACAAATTTTATTGCTGAAAACTACAGTGTCCGGCCAACAAATTGGGACCCTTTACAAATGACTTCTAAATTTTCATAGCAAATCGATAAGGGGGGACCCTTTACAAATTTCTTAGAAAATCTATAAGGGGGGACCCTTTACAAATTTCTTAGAAAATCCATAAGGGGGGACCCTTTACAAATTTCTTAGAAAATCCATAAGGGGGGACCCTTTACAAATTTCTTAGAAAATCCATAAGGGGGGACCCTTTACAAATTTCTTAGAAAATCCATAAGGGGGGACCCTTTACAATTTTTTTAGAAAATCCATAAGGGGGGACCCTTTACAAATTTCTTAGAAAATCCATAAGGGGGGACCCTTTACAAATTTCTTAGAAAATCCATAAGGGGGGACCCTTTACAAATTTCTTAGAAAATCCATAAGGGGGGACCCTTTACAAATTTTATTGCTGAAAACTACAGTGTCCGGCCAACAAATTGGGACCCTTTACAAATGACTTCTAAATTTTCATAGCAAATCGATAAGGGGGGACCCTTTACAAATTTCTTAGAAAATCCATAAGGGGGGACCCTTTACAAATTTCTTAGAAAATCCATAAGGGGGGACCCTTCACAAATTTTATTGCTGAAAACTACAGTGTCCGGCCAACAAATTGGGACCCTTTACAAATGACTTCTAAATTTTCATAGAAAATCAAAAAGGGGGGACCCTTTACAAATTTCTTAGAAAATCCATAAGGGGGGACCCTTTACAAATTTCTTAGAAAATCCATAAGGGGGGACCCTTTACAAATTTATTAGAAAATCCATAAGGGGGGACCCTTTACAAATGACTTCTAAATTTTCATAGGAAATCGATAAGGGGGGACCCTTTACAAATTTCTTAGAAAATCCATAAGGGGGGACCCTTTACAAATTTCTTAGAAAATCCATAAGGGGGGACCCTTTACAAATTTCTTAGAAAATCCATAAGGGGGGACCCTTTACAAATTTCTTAGAAAATCCATAAGGGGGGACCCTTTACAAATTTCTTAGAAAATCCATAAGGGGGGACCCTTTACAAATTCTATTGCTGAAAACTACAGTGTCCGGCCAAAAATTGGGACCCTTTACAAATGACTTCTAAATTTTCATAGGAAATCGATAAGGGGGGACCCTTTACAAATTTCTTAGAAAATCCATAAGGGGGGACCCTTTACAAATTTCTTAGAAAATCCATAAGGGGGGACCCTTTACAAACCCTTTACAAATTTCTTAGAAAATCCATAAGGGGGGACCCTTTACAAATTTCTTAGAAAATCCATAAGGGGGACCCTTTACAAATTTCTTAGAAAATCCATAAGGGGGGACCCTTTACAAATTTCATAGAAAATCCATAAGGGGGGACCCTTTACAAATTTCTTAGAAAATCCATAAGGGGGGACCCTTTACAAATTCTATTGCTGAAAACTACAGTGTCCGGCCAAAAATTGGGACCCTTTACAAATGACTTCTAAATTTTCAATAAGGGGGGACCCTTTACAAATTTCTTAGAAAATCCATAAGGGGGGACCCTTTACAAATTTCTTAGAAAATCCATAAGGGGGGACCCTTTACAAATTTCTTAGAAAATCCATAAGGGGGGACCCTTTACAAATTTCTTAGAAAATCCATAAGGGGGGGGGGGGGACCCTTTACAAATTTTATTGCTGAAAACTACAGTGTCCGGCCAACAAATTGGGACCCTTTACAAATGACTTCTAAATTTTCATAGCAAATCGATACAAATTTCTTAGAAAATCCATAAGGGGGGACCCTTTACAAATTTCTTAGAAAATCCATAAGGGGGGACCCTTTACAAATTTCTTAGAAAATCCATAAGGGGGGACCCTTTACAAATTTTATTGCTGAAAACTACAGTGTCCGGCCAACAAATTGGGACCCTTTACAAATGACTTCTAAATTTTCATAGCAAATCGATAAGGGGGACCCTTTACAAATTTCTTAGAAAATCCATAAGGGGGGACCCTTTACAAATTTCTTAGAAAATCCATAAGGGGGGACCCTTTACAAATTTCTTAGAAAATCCATAAGGGGGGACCCTTTACAAATTTCTTAGAAAATCCATAAGGGGGGACCCCTTTACAAATTTTATTGCTGAAAACTACAGTGTCCGGCCAACAAATTGGGACCCTTTACAAATGACTTCATA
>NW_026889692.1:0-13034 GCF_032173495.1 Musca vetustissima
TGAGGCTGGGATTTTTAATTAATATTTTTCAAGGACCTATATGCCGTGGATTTTCTGTTCTGGGAAATTTAGTTCTGGGCACTCCAGGATTTATAAAATAACTTTTAAATATGTTTTTCATAGTTCTGGGCAGTCCAGGATTTTTAAAATAATTTTTTTTCACAGTCCTGGGCAGTCCTTCACCACACTGTGGTACAGGGTATAATGTCTTTGTACATATGTTTGTAACAGGCAAAAAGAAAACGAGATAGACACATGGTTCCATTTGAGAATATGGATAGAATCACTTTCTGACTCGATTCACGCATGTCCGTCTGCCCGTCCGTCCGTCCGTCCGTCTGACCATGTTAAATTGTAAACAATGTACAGGTCGCATTTATGATCCGAATTGGATGATATTTGGCATAGGTCACTTATTTGGCCCAAGGACGAACCCTATTGAAATTGGGAAAAATCGGTTCAGATTTAGATATAGCTGCCATATATATTTTCATCCGATTTAATGTAAATGGTGTACCAAAGTCCTTATATATATATATATATATATATTTCGATTTGCTCGAAATTTGACACAACGTACTAAATTAAGTCTAGAATGATATGTGCAAAGTTTCGAAAAAATCGGTTCAGATTTAGATATAGCTCCCATATATAGTTTCGTCCGATTTTATGTAAATGGTGCACCAAAGTCCCTATATATCTTTTGATTTGCCCGAAATTTGGCATAGCGAAATGAATTAGGTCTAAAATGATGTGTGTTAAGTTTCCGGAAAATCGGTTCAGATTTAGATATTGCTCCCATATATAGCTTCGCCCGATTTTAGGTAAATAGTCCACTAAAGTCCTTGGAAATTTTTTGACTTGCTCGAAATTTGGCACAGCGTAATAAATAAGGTCTAGAATGATGCTTGCCAAGTTTCGTGAAAATCGGTTCAGATTTAGATATAGCTCCCATATATATTTTCGTCCGATTTAATGTAAATGTTGCACCAAAGTCCCTATATATCTCTCGATTTGCATGATATTTGGCACAGCGTAATGAATTAGGTCTAGAATGGTGCGTGTTAAGTTTCCTGAAAATCGGTCCAGATTTAGATATAGCTCCCATATATATATTTTCGTCCGATTTAATGTAAACCCTGCACCAAAGACCCTTAATATCTTTCGATTTGGACGAAATTTGCCACCCCGTAATGAATTAGGTCTAGAATGATGTGTGTTAAGTTTCGTGAAAATCGGTTCAGATTTATATATAGCTCCCACATATATTGTCGTCCGATATTAGGTAAATAGTGCACCAAAGTCCCCATATATCCTTCGATTTGCACGAAATTTGGATTTATAAGTAAATGAAGAGTTCAAAATATGGCCGAATGCAAAAAACATACTGACATAAGTGTAACCTAACATGTGACAAGTTTCGATGAAATCGGTTTAGATTTCGATATTTTGCTTAAAATTTATTACATAATTTTGTCCCATTGTAAGGAGCAACTTTATATCTGACCAAAATTTAGTATAGCTTGCGGAATGAAATGTTTAATTTAATGTTAATTCTTCAAAAATGCGACGTATGTTAGGATTCCATCTGTTGAATATACCCAAAGTGGTGAAGGGTATCATATAGTCGGCCCCGTCCGACTTTACTACTTTCCTTACTGGTTTAATAAAAACTTTTTTCATAGTCCTGGGCAGGCGTAGATTTTTAAAAAATTGTTTTTCATAGTCCTGGGTAGTTCAAGATTTTTTAAACATCGTCAGATTTTTTCACAATATCCAGAATATTTAAACAAATTTGGTGAAGGATTTTTTCAGCATTTTCTAAATATTTTTTTCATGGTCCAAGATTTTTCATATTTTTTTAAAGGTCCAGTCTGTACTACAGGATATTCTACCCTTTTTAATAACCCTCTTCCCTGACAAATTTACATGACATATTTGTTGTTTTTGTTTAATTCGAAAATGGCTTATCAAGGGATAAGGCCAGAAAAGAAAAACGCATAACAACAACGCCGGACAACTTATTTCCATTGTGGACACGCAGTCACTGGAGAGGCCCAAAAGGGTTACAAAAAATATTTAATTAATTTCTCGTTTTTAATTGGAAAAGTTTTATTAACGAACAAATGAAGTTATTCGAAATCAATTATCACGTTGTTATGGTGACTTTTTTCTGCCATTGCTCGGCAATAGTTATGAGAAGTTTCGTATTGGAAAGTTTAATGCAAATTGATAATAAGAAGAAGAGTAAATAATAAATGGAAGTTGACAAACTGAAGTGTCAAAGGGTAGTTTTGGGGGAGAAGGGTCGAGAAAGAGTGAGAGGGGGGATAGAATGTTATCCAGTTATGTCTCAAATTAAATAAATTGACTTTATAGAAAAAGCTTATAGGGAGAATTATATTGGAAATTAACGATGTATTATTTTTTTATTGCGTACTTTTAGGAGATTTTTTAGATGAATATTTTCTGACCTTCAATTTTTATGAAATCGACTTTTAAAGTGAAGAAAATAAACAAAGTTTTACTGCTACTGAATAGCTACTAGGTATGTATATTTGCCTATCCGTTTTTGTTCGACTACCAGTTCTCAAACCAACCAACCACCCTTTCTCCCCCATTCGATAAAAAAGCATGCTTTCCAATAGGAAATACCTAAAAACATGCAGGATAAAACCGATGTTTGCTCCATTTGATACAAAAAAAAAAAAAAATCGCCATCCAAACACCCATACAATGGTTACATATCGATTTTACGATTTGTCAATTTTGTAACAAAAGGGGTTATTTCGCCAAGCCATCAGAATTACCACCACAACCATTTTGGGTGGGCATCATACCTGTTCGGAAATCACACAACCATCTCACAGGCTATTGAAAAATTGTTATAGAAAATATTGCAAAACAATAAAAAAAACACGAACGTCATCAATAAATATTAAAGTTTGAAAGGCATTTGTCGAACACACACTCACGCACCCATACACACAAATCTTTGATATGCTCGACCAGGTGCCATGCTCAACAGAAAAAAATATATATATAACCAGGAAGCGGAAGTCGTGTAAAGCATGTCGATTTAGAAAACCCAGTAACATCACCTACCGACAAACGAACGAACAGCACATTGATGCCAACCATAATAATTCAGCACGACAATATAAAATTTTTTTGGTCTGAGTGTTGGTGTCTATGTCAAAAAAGCTTTTTTACAATATTTTACATAAATTGTTTGCGGCCAACAAAAACAAAAATTTTCATTTCAATGTAAACAGAAAAGGTGGTGGGAGGGTGATTGAACGTTTAACTGATGTTTTTTCCCCATCACCACCGCCATGATTAAAACCAGTAAGGGAAGTAGTAAAGTCGGACGGGGCCGACTATATGATACCCTTCACCACTATGGGTATATTAAGCAGGACTATAACATAAAATTGGATGAAAAAAATGTGATATTTATCTAAATGTGAATCTACCTAGATCTATCCATAAAGTATGTCAATCGACTTCAAACAAATATAAATAGGTCATCCGTTGGGCTATGTCTGCACTTCTAGAAAACGCAACTACGTAATTCTATGCTCAATGAGGAGTTTGCTGCCCAATTTACTTGAAATCGGGCGAAAATATATATATATCCAAATATTGAGCGATTTCAAACACACTTGTCACAGGTTAGGTTATACAACTTTCAGAACGTTTTATTCCAATTGGTTCCTTAGTACGTCAATTACTTAAAATCAATCTATAATAAAAGGGAGCTATATCTAAATCTGGACCGATTTTCACGAAACTTGGCAGACATCATTCTAGGCTCAATTAAGTACGTTATGCCAAATTTCGTGCAAATCGAAGGATATATAGGGACTTTGGTGCACCATTTACATGAAATCGGACGAAACTATATATGGGAGCTATATCTAAATCAGGACCTATTTTCACGAAACTTGGCAGACATCATTCATCGGAAGATATTTAGCGACTTTGGTGGACCATTTACATCAAATCGGACGAAACTATATATGGGAGCTATATCTAAATCTGGACCGATTTTCTCCAAACTTGGCAGACATCCCTCTAGGCTTAATTCAGTACGTTATGCCAAATTTCGTGCAAATCAGAAGATATATAGGGACTTTGGGCACTATTTACATGAAATCGGACGAAACTATATATGGGAGCTATATCTAAATCTGGACCGATTTTCACGAAACTTGGCAGACATCATTCTAGACCTAAATGATTAGGCTGTACCAAATTTCGTGCAAATCGAAAGATATATAGGGACTTTGGGGCACCATTTACATGAAATCGGACGAAACTATATATGGGAGCTATATCAAAATCTGGACCGATTTTCTCCAAACTTGGCATACATCACTCAAGGCTTAATTCAGCACGTTATACCAAATTTCGTGCAAATCAAAAGATATATAGGGACTTTGGGGCACCATTTACATGAAATCGGACGAAACTATATATGGGAGCTATCTCTAACCTAAATGATTAGGCTGTACCAAATTTCGTGCAAATCGAAAGATATTTCATTTACATGAAACTATATATGGGAGGATTTTCACGAAACTTGGCAGACATCATTCTAAGCTCAATTAAGTACGTTATGCCAAATTTCGTGCAAATCGAAGGATATATAGGGACTTTGGTGCACCATTTACATGAAATCGGACGAAACTATATATGGGAGCTATATCTAAATCAGGACCTATTTTCACGAAACTTGGCAGACATCATTCTAGACTCAATTCAGTACGTTATGCCAAAATTCGTGCAAATCGGAAGATATTTAGCGACTTTGGTGGACCATTTACATCAAATCGGACGAAACTATATATGGGAGCTATATCTAAATCTGGACCGATTTTCTCCAAACTTGGCAGACATCCCTCTAGGCTTAATTCAGTACGTTATGCCAAATTTCGTGCAAATCAGAAGATATATAGGGACTTTGGGCACTATTTACATGAAATCGGACGAAACTATATATGGGAGCTATATCTAAATCTGGACCGATTTTCACGAAACTTGGCAGACATCATTCTAGACCTAAATGATTAGGCTGTACCAAATTTCGTGCAAATCGAAAGATATATAGGGACTTTGGGGCACCATTTACATGAAATCGGACGAAACTATATATGGGAGCTATATCTAAATCTGGACCGATTTTCTCCAAACTTGGCATACATCACTCAAGGCTTAATTCAGCACGTTATACCAAATTTCGTGCAAATCAAAAGATATATAGGGACTTTGGGGCACCATTTACATGAAATCGGACGAAACTATATATGGGAGCTATATCTAAATCTGGACCGATTTTCACGAAACTTGGCAGACATCATTCTAGACCTAAATGATTAGGCTGTACCAAATTTCGTGCAAATCGAAAGATATATAGGGACTTTGGGGCACCATTTACATGAAATCGGACGAAACTATATATGGGAGCTATATCTAAATCTGGACCGATTTTCTCCAAACTTGGCATACATCACTCTAGGCTTAATTCAGCACGTTATACCAAATTTCGTGCAAATCAAAAGATATATAGGGACTTTGGGGCACCATTTACATGAAATCGGACGAAACTATATATGGGAGCTATATCTAAATCTGGACCGATTTTCACGAAACTTGGCAGACATCATTCTAGACCTAAATGATTAGGCTGTACCAAATTTCGTGCAAATCGAAAGATATATAGGGACCGTTTACATTAAATCGGTTAAATATATATATGGGAGCTATATATAAATCTGAACCGATTTTTCCCAATTTCAATAGGGTTCGTCCTTGGGCCGAATAAGTGACCTATGCCAAATTTCATCCAATTCGGATCATAAATGCGACCTGTACTTTGTTTACAATTTAACATGGACAGACGGACAGACGGACAGACGGACGGACGGACATGCATAAATCGACTCAGAAAGTGATTCTATGCATATTCTCAAAAGGAACCATGTGTCTATCTCGTTTCCTTTTGCCTGTTACAAACATATGCACAAAGACATAATACCCTGTACCACAGTGTGGTGAAGGGTATAAAAATCCGCTTTACTTTTGTTACATAAATTTCAGCTATAAATATTTAAGTCACGTTTTGTATTAGACACATAAAATGATAGCTGCAGCAGGATGGCAAAAGGATATGCTAAAAAGGTGACAAAAACACACACACACACCCATACACTCACCGATTTGAATTTTTTCTTAAGGTAAGTTCATTCATCTATAGGGAAGGATATTGTAATTTGTATATAGGTATGTAACTCAAAATATTGAGGAATTGACTATGTGTGCGTGTGTCGGAAAATTTATGAGCATAAAGGGTGGTGAGGTGGTGTTAGGGGAGAATAAAAGCACGGGTACTAAATTGTAATTTTAATGACGATTGAGAAGGCCAACTATCATATTTTACTCAGAGAGACAAGAAGGGAAGTTATCCTATATTTTTTTAAGTAGAGAAAAAACGATATAATTTAATTTAAAGAAAACATTGCATACTTTTGGGGTGTTGTGTATAATTTTTTTTTTTTCATAAAAAATATTCATAAAAAATATAAAATTCCTAACAAATAATTTTTGAAAAATCAATGCCTTACCAAATGTATTAAAAAAACCAGTAAGGAAAGCAGTAAAGTCGGACGGGGCCGACTATATGATACCCTTCACCACTTTGGGTCAATGTATAAAAAAACAGTAAGGAAAGCAGTAAAGTCGGACTGGGCCGACTATATGATACCCTTCCGCACTTTGGGTATATTGTACATATGTACCCTTACAATTGTATGTGAATGGTTCCTTCGAAGGAACATTGGCATACAATTGTCTTTCTGCAACCTATGATAAGCTTAATTTCATTCGGGCAGATTTAGATTCGTCTGCGTACCATGGGAGAAATTTATGGAAAACGATTTATAGCAAAATTGATACACGCTATTCGGTACGCCGCACTGTTAAACAATTAATCTCAATCAGACACCTGTTCGAAATACATATGAAAGGTATGGCTGCATCTGCATAAATTTCAACAAAACCTAATAACGTCATTCAAGTCTCAATTTGATACGTTGTGCAAAATTTCGTGTTAATCGGACACACATTAGAAACTTAGCACACGAAACTTAGCACACGTCATTCTACACTTAATTCAGTACGCTATACCAAATTTCGTGAAAATCGAATGATATATAGGGAGTTTGGTGCACCATTTACATAAAGTCGGACGAAAATATATATGGGAGCTATAACTAAATTTGACCCGATTTTCACAAAACTTAGCACACATCATTCCAGGCTTAATTAAGTATGCTGTGCCAAATTTCGTGCAACTCGAATGATTGTCAGGGACAGTGGTGCACCATTTACCTTAAATCGGACGAAAATATATATGGGAGCTATATCTAAATTTGAACCGATTTTTCCCAATTTCAATAGGGTTCGTCCTTGGGCCAAATAAGTGACCTATGCCAAATTTCATCCAATTCGTTCTGTACTTTATTGTCAATTTAACATGGACAGACAGACGGACGGACATGCATAAATCGACTTAAAAATGGATTCTATGCATATTCTCAAAAGGAATCATGTGTCTGTCTCGTTTTCACACACTGCTGTGAAGGGTATAAAAATTCACTCTGCATTTTTTTTTAAATACACTTCTCATTAAAGTCCTAAAAAAATTATTTTAAACCATTGAGGGTAGTAGTATAGACGGGCGGGGTTGTCTCCATGTCCTTCAGGAGTATATCTATACGCCATAGAATAAAAAATTTTCTAATTTTTCATACAAAATTCTGGGTCTATTTGACCCACTAAATATTGACCGATCTTTATCAAAACAGGCATGCTTATTCTTTGGCCTTAACCCCTTCTCCATGTAAAAAATCACCATGTTTGGGCCATAATTGCGACCTATGGAGCGACCAGAAAAATGGACCAAAATTTATTATTTGGTCCATTTCATCCCCTAAATATTAACCGATATTTACCAAAAACAATAGGGGTCTTTATTGGCCAGAACCCATCGTACATGCAAAATTTCGTGAAGATTAGTCCATAATTGTGGCCTGTATCGTGTTTACAAATAATAATGGACAGACGGACGGACACACATGTCTAGATCGACTCAGCTAGACGAGATATGACGATCGGTATACTTAAATGTTTTGCGGCTTTACAAACTTTTGGGGCTGCACAAAGCTATAATACTCTGACAACATAGTTGTGTAGGGTATAAAAATCCCCGCATTATTATTGTTCATACAAAAATATTTAAAAACCAGTAAGGAAAGTAGTAAAGTCGGACGGTGCCGACTATATGATACCCTTCACCACTTTGAGTATATTCAACAGATGAATCCTAACAGAAGTCGCATTTTTAAAGGACCAGTAAAATGAAATTGGAACCATAAACACGTCATTCTGCAACCGATACAAAAATGTTCATTTGGTCAGATATAGAAGCTATATCTAAATCTGAACCGATTTCAGGAAACTTAACACACATCATTCTAGACCTAATTTGTTACGCTGTGCCAAATTTCGTGCAAATCGAAAGATATATAGGGACTTTGATGCACCATTTACATTACATCTGACGAAAGTATATGTGGGAGCTATATATAAATCTGAACCGATTTTCAGGCAACTTTACACACATCATTCTAGACCTAATTTGCTACGCTGTGCCAAATTTCGTGCTTAAATCGACTCAAAAAGTGATTCTATGCATATTCTCAAAAGGAGCCATGGGTCTATCTCGATTATTTTTGCATGTTACAAACATATGCACAAAAACATAATACCCTGTACCAGAAAAAAGAATTTGGTTCAAGAACCTCAAAACCTGGGGGCTACCAGAAAAAATTGACCAATATTTATAATTTATAGTGGAGAGATGTGCTACCTAATAAGAACTCGACGTACTAAATTACAGTCAATTTGGTCGAAAAATCCGATCAGAACCCCCAAAATACCAAAAATTTTGGGGTACCGTTATATGAGTACTACCAGAAAAACTGGACCTATATTTTTAATTTTTAGTGGAGTAATTTGGTACCCAATAAGAACCCAATGTACAAAATTTCAACGAATTTAGTTATAAAACGAGCCCAAAAACCCGAAAATACCGAAAATTGGGGGTGCCCTAATATGGGGGCTTTCCGAAAAAATGGACCTTTATTTATAATGTTTGGTAGGAAAATTTGCTACCCAATAAGAACACAAAGTACCAAATTTCAGTGAATTCGGTCGAAAAATGCGATCAAAACCCCCAAAATACCGAAAATTGGGGGTAATCTTATATGGGGGCTATCCGAAAAAATGGACCTTTATTTATAATTTTTGGTAGGGAGATTTGCTACCCAATAAGAACTCAATGTACAAAATTTCAGCGAATTCAGTTAAAAAACGCGCTCAAGAACCTCAAAATACCGAAAATTTGGGGGTACCCTTATATGGGGGCTATGCCTAAACGTGGACCGATTTTCTCCAATTTCAATAGGGTTCGTCCTTGAGCCAATTAAGTGACCTGTGCCAAATTTCATCCAAATCGGATCATAAATGCGACCTGTACTTTGTTAACAAAAATACATGGACGGACGGACGGACAGACGGACGGACGGACAGACGGACGGACAGACGGACATGCATAAATCGACTCAGAAAGTGATTCTATGCATATTCTCAAAAGGAACCATGGGTCTATCTCGATTATTTTTGCCTGTTACAAACATATGCACAAAGACATAATACTCTGTACCACAGTGTGGTGAAGGGTATAAAAATGCAGAAACACATACATGCAGGTACATATACCTCCATACATTCATGACTGATAAATATAGCGTGTATATGTGTTTTTCGGGAGGAGAAAACTTCAAAACGAGTCCACGTTTCTTTTTGGGTGATGCCATCACTACGACTGCTGATGCGCTGGATGCTGCATCCTTGGGCATGTACTTCCTCGTGTATATAGTTTGCCCTGTAATTTGTCATAGTTCGGGGAGGGCAACCTCTCACATGCTTAATTAATAAAGAAAAGCAGTGCTGCATATGTGTATCGAATGGGAAGCCCCAAGCCAAGGTTAATTAAGGACTATTTTTTTAATGTAAACAAACATGAAACAGTAATAAAAGACCTGAAGTTTAATGATACAATATAGAAGACGGAGAATTCACTTTTCATTTCCATGCTGGTTGTGGTTTGAAAGGATTCTAATCCTCGGGAACATTACACTCAACCCATATTCATAATTTACAGACTTGGTAAGAGAAACCATCACTTGGTTTTGGTAAGGGAGTATGCAGTAGTCCTTGAAATCGATTTTCTATACATCTTTCCTAGCCTAGCCTTCTTAGCAAACATTGAGAACTTCTCCAGCCCCCTTTTCTTTGACATTTCAAAAAATTCCTTTCTACTTCGTCTCACATTTTCCCGCCAGCACATTCATCAAAATTCTCTTAACATTTCTGAACCCTTTCGTCTAGACGCCGACTATGTTAGGCCTGAATCCTTTTTGTCTTCTGTACATTCCCTCAAATTTTCCATAATATATTTTCCACATTCGAGTCACAAATTCTTAAATTATTATGTCTATAACTGCCAGGTGTTTTTCACCACAAGACAATGCCAAAAAGTCCTTCGTTTTGGCTGGAAGAAAATTCTTTGAGACATAAATAAAAAATGCCTGCCTTTGTTTTTCTTCGACATCGAAGTGAATGATGATAAATGTAATGGCAGATGTGAAGAACATATTTTATTCACATGACTTAATATGTGTTAAATCACTGGCATTCTTTTCTTTGAGATAAATACAACAACACGAAAAAAATTCGCACAAAAATTTACAAAGATTCCTACATGAGTTGTGGTATATTTTTTAGGGGATGATAGAGAAATATGAGCAAATCCATGTTTTTTTATTATTTTCCCAGCATTAAATATGTGGTAAATTGAAAAATAATTAATAATTAATTTGAAATTATCTTATGTTGTGACGTATAAGTGACGACAACGATCATACGTTTCAGTGTCCCACAATTGATTATTTCAGACAAATGCAAGTTATGTAAAGTTAAATATATATGTAGTAAAACAATATTTTATGTTTTTAATTTTATCCGAAGACAACTTTATTAATTCAGAGTTACAAACAAAGTGAACTTAAAACTAGAAAACATCAAAATATATTAGAAGTTAACAGTAAATTAGTACTAAAACTAAAGAATATGTTTTAAAAGAGAATTGAGATAAATTTATTACATTGAGGAATTATGGATAATAAAAGGAAAGTTGTGATTAAAACTAGGTGAAAAGAACATTGAGGATAGCTAAAAATAGATTTAGAGAGAATGATGTTCAAAATAAATTAGGATTATGGAACAGGTTTGATACAAGTATTTTGTATCATAACTACCCCGCCGCTTATATTTAGACACTCCTGTGTCTTAAAATAGTTGTATTAATGGTCTTTCTTTAGTAACCGAATGAAAACTGTTGTTATAAAACTCAATAGCCTTACTAATTTTATCCTTTATGTTAATTGATGGATTTTCTATTGTCAATGCTCTTATTTTTTCTGTAATAGAATTGTGAAATCTTTCGATGTCACCATTCCCAGTGTGACTATTCGGTTTGACTAAATGAAGTATGATATTTTCTTTTCTCAAAAAATCTTTGATATTTATGCTTTTAAATTCATTATCGGTAACAAGTTTTATGAAATGTCCTTTTTGTGAAATATATTGACGAATTTTTTCAATAATGGTTTGATTGGTCCTATCTTCCAAATAAAATGCAGATGCAAATTTCGAGAACTTATCCAGAAACGTTAAAAAGTTAGACTTTGAATTGGTATAAATATCCATGTGAATTATTTGCCCAATATCCGTAGGGGTTTCTGTTAAATTAAATTTAGGTTTAACTGGTTTACGGTCAAATTTAGCTCTATTACAGACATCACAATTATCTACATATTTTTGAACTAAAAGCTTTAAATTTGGAAAATAAATTCTTCGTTTCAAACCTTCGTAATTTTCATTTACTCCAGTGTGACCTGTTTCATTTTTATGATAGTGATGTATTTGATTATAAGCTTCATCTTCCGTTGACACATCTGTAGCATGGTACGAGCACCTAACAAATTTTATGTTTTTATTATCTTCGAATAATTCAATAATTCGTTTTTGTAAAATATTATAACTATGATCGTCAATCTCTGAAAATATACCAACTTTTCCGTTTTCTAAGTTCTGAATCAATATATCATCTAAATGTCCATTTATATCCGCTGAGTTAATAAAAATCTTTTTATTTCCATGTTTTTGGTCTATATCCTTTATTTTGTTGTTTGATAGTATAATTTGAGTCTTGAACCTATTGACCACAGTATCCAAAAGCGGGATATGGTCATTCTTCTCCTCCTCCTGCGAGTGAATGGTCCCCATTTCACTTTCTACATTATTATACAGGGACTCAACGTCATTTTCGGGACTAAATACATAAATTTCCCCATTATTATCTATTCTGCTCAAAAAGTCGGCAACAACGTTGTCTTTTCCTTTAATATAGTTTACAGTAATGTTATATTCACTCAATTTGATTATCCACCTATATAACCTAGGGTTTAAATCCCTACATTGGGATTTAATAAACAGCCATCTCAGTGGTTGATGGTCGGACAGAATATATTTTGTTCCATATAAATATGGTCTAAAATAACCAGTGGCCCAAACAATGGCTAACAGTTCTTTTTCAGTTGCCGAATAATTCTTTTCATGGTCATTTAAGGTTCGGCTGGCAAATGAAATCGGATGTTCGTTTTGTTGAAGTACTGCACCTATGGCATTTAAGCTAGCATCTGTAATTAATTGGAAAGGCTTTTTAAAATCCGGATACTTAAGCACCGGCGTTTCTGTAATTATAGTCTTGAGTTTTTCAAAAGCATTGATAAAGTTAGGGTCAGAAGTATTAAGTTTTATATCTTTTTTTAAATACCTTATTATAG